>NW_018408653.1:522605-523731 GCF_002113885.1 Mizuhopecten yessoensis
CACCCCTTTATGTCTAGATTACAGAAACTCATATTAGTTTATGTCTTGTGACAAATAACATCCCATTATGTCTAGATTACAGAAACTCATATTAGTGTATGTGTTGTGAAAGAAAACATACTATTATGTCTAGATTACAGAAACTCATCTTAGTGTATATGTTGTGACAGAGAAACACCCCTTTATGTCTATATAACAGAAACCCATCTTAGTGTATGTCTTGTTACAGAAAACAGCCCTTTATGTCTAGATTACAGAAACTCATCTTAGGTTATGTCTTCTGACAAAAAAAACCACCCCTTTATGTCTAGATTACAGAAACTCATATTAGGTTATGTCTGGTGACAAATAACATCCCATTATGTCTAGATTACAGAAACTCATATTAGTGTATGTGTTGTGACAGAGAAACACCCCTTCATGTCTGGATAACAGAAACCCATCTTAGTGTATGTCTTTTGACAGAAAACACCCCTTTATGTCTAGATTACAGACACCCATCTAAGTATATGTCTTGTTACAGAAAACACCCCAATGTGCCTAGTTCATAGAAACTCATCTTTGTGTATGTCTTGTCAAAGAAAACACCCCTATGTGTCTAGATCACAGAAACCCATCTAAGTGTATGTCGTGTAACAGAAAAAAAATGTGTCTTGATCACAGAAAACATCCAAATTTGCCTAGATCACAGAAACCTGTCTTAGTGTAAGTCTTGTCAGAGAAAACACCCAAATGTGTCTAGATTAAGAAAAAAAAATCTTTGAGTATAACTTATCACAGAAAAACCACAATGTGCCTAGATCACGGAAATCCAATTTAGTCTATGTCTTGTTACAGAAAACATCCTAATATATCTATATCACGAAAACCCATCTTAGGGAATATCGTGTTACAGAAAACATCCCAATGTGTCTAGATCACGGAAACCCAATCTAGTGTATGTCTTGCTACATAAAACACCCCAATGTGTTTAGAACACGGAAATCCAATTTAGTCTATGTCTTGTTACAGAAAACATCCTAATATATCTATATCACGAAAACCCATCTTAGGGAATATCGTGTTACAGAAAACATCCCAATGTGTCTAGATCACGGAAACCCAATCTAGTGTATGTCTTGCTACA
>NW_018408653.1:524737-538974 GCF_002113885.1 Mizuhopecten yessoensis
AAACTCATCTTAGTGTATGTCTTCTGACAGAAAACATACCTTTATGTCTAGATTACAGAAACTCATATTAGTGTATGTCTTCTGACAGGAAACATCCCATTATATCTAGATCAGAGAAACCCATCTTTGTGTATGTCTTGCTACAGAAAATACCCCAATACGTCTAGATTACAGAAACTCATCTTAGTGTATGTCTTATTATAGACATCCATCTAAGTATATGTCTTGTTACAGAAAACACCACAATGTGCCTAGATCACAGAAACCCAGCTTAGCGTATAACTTGTAACAGAAACAAACTATGTGTCTAGATCCAAGAAACCAATCTTAGTGTATATCTTGTCATAGAAAACACCACAATTTTTCTAGATCACAGTAACTAGATTGTCTAGATTATAGAAACTCGTCTTAGGTTATGTCTTGTGACAGAAAAAACACCCCTTTATGTCTAGATTGCAGAAACTCATATTAGTTTATGTCTTGTGACAGAAAACATCCCATTATGTCTAGATCACAGAACCTCATCTTAGGGTATGTCTTGTGACAGAAAACACCCCTTTATGTCTAGATTACAGAAACTCGTCTTAGGTTATGTCTTGTGACAGAAAACACCCCTTTATGTCAAGATTACAGAAACTCATCTTAGGGTATGTCTTGTGACAGAAAACACCTCTTTATGTCTAGATTACAGAAACTCATCTTAGGTTATGTCTTGTGACAGAAAACACCCCTTTATGTCTAGATTACAGAAACTCATCTTAGTTTATGTCTTGTAACAGATAACATCCCATAATGTCTAGATTACAGAAACCCATCTTAGTGTATGTCTTGTGACAGAAAACACCCCTTTATTTCTAGATTACAGAAACTCATCTTAGTTTATGTCTTGTGACAGAAAACATCCCATTTTGTCTAGATTACAGAAAATCGTTTCAGTGATTCAAGTGATTGATGCAGTATGTGATTTAGAAGAAATAATCTGATCTATATTGAAAGCATCTTATTTAAAATAGTATACTATATATATCACTGAAATAAATAGCTGAAATATCTTAAATATTTTGTAAAAAGTTTCATTTTTCATCAATGCTTTAGTGATTTGTGCGGGAGTTGGGGGAGGGAGAATAATACTTACGTCCAGTTATGTAAACCATGCTATCAATCATGTTGACTTCAGACACCTGCTGTTGCCGTTTAGTTTCAGCAATTACGCCGCAGTCAACAGCCACAAAGGCTGCTACAAGGCCGAGGAGGATGAGGCAGGTCTTCATGTTTACAGGAGAGATCGGTGTGATATGGTGCTTGGCGCGCAGGTCCTTTATATACCCCTCTCACACAAACAGATTTTCCATAGGTAGCTTTGTTATCCTATAATTTTCAATGTTAATTTAGATTTTATCTTTTAGTTTCGTACTCTATAGAATTTGATAAACACTAAAGGTATGTAGGGAGTGAAGTAACATGATCGAAGTGTCTGGTGTCGGAGGGAGGGAAGTAACATGACAGTGTGGTCTGGCGTCGGTCGGAGTGGTTGAAGTAACATGACAGTGTTGCCGTGTGTCGGAGGGGGTGAAGTAACATGAACCTGGGGTCTGGTGTCGGAGGGAGTGAAGTAACATGATCGAAGTGTCTGGTGTCGGAGGGAGGGAAGTAACATGACAGTGTTACCGTGTGTCGGAGGGGTGAAGTAACACTACCGTGGGGTCTGGTGTCGGAGGGGGTGAAGTAACACTTCCGTGGGGTCTAGTGTCGGAGGGAGGGAAGTAACATGATCGAAGTGTCTGGTGTCGGAGGTTGTGGAGTAACATGACAGTGTTGCTGTGTGTCGGAGGGGGTGAAGTAACACTACCGTGGGGTCTGGTGTCGGAGGGGGGAAGTAACACTACCTTGGGGTCTGGTGTCCTAGGGAGTGAAGTAACATTACCGTGGGGTCTGGTGTCGGAGGTTGTGAAGTAACATGACAGTGTTGTCTGGGGTCGGAGGGAGGAAAGTAACATTAGTGTGGGCCTGGTGTCGGATGGAGTGAAGTAACATGACAGTGAGGTCTGGCGTCGGAAGGGGTGAAGTAACATGGCGGTGAGGTCTCTCTCGGACGGGGTGAAGTAACATGACAGTGTTGCCGTGTGTCGGAGGGGGTTAAGTAACACTACCGTGGGGTCTAGTGTCGGAGGGAGTGCAGTAACATGATCGAAGTGTCTGGTGTAGGAGGGGGGGGGGAAGTAAGATAACAGTGTTGCCGTGTGTCGGAGATTGTGAAGTAACATGACCGTCGGGTCTGGTGTCGGAGGGGACGAAGTTACATGAACGTGTTGTCAGGTATTGGAAGGGGTGAAGCAACATGATAGTGAGTTCTTGTGTCAAAGGGAGTGAAGAAATATTGCAGTGAGGTCTGGTGTCGGTGGACGTGAAGTAACATGACCGTGGGGTTTGGCGTCGGAGAGCCTAAAGCAACATGACCGTGTGTTCTGGTGTCAGAAGGGGTGACGTTACATGACCGTTTGGTCTAGTGTCGGAGGTTGTGAAGTAACATGACAGTGGGGTTTGGTGTCGGAGGGGACGACGTAACATGACTATATCGTCTGGTGTCGTTAATTACCCTGGGGTCTGGTGTGTCAGGGGTGGAGTAATATAACAGCGGGGTCTGGTGTGAGTGGTAGAGTAGCATTACCGCGGGGTCTGGTGTGTGAGGGGTAGAGTAGCATGACCGCAGGGTCTGGTGTGTGAGTGGTAGAGTAGAATACCGCGGGGTCTGGTGTGTCAGGGGTGGAGTAATATAACAGCGGGGTCTGGTGTGAGTGGTAGAGTAGCATTACCGCGGGGTCTGGTGTGTGAGGAGTAGAGTAGCATGACCGCGTAGTCTGGTGTGTGAGGGGTAGAGTAGCATGACCGCGGGGTCTGGTGTTTGAGGGGTAGAGTAGCATGACCGCGGGGTCTTGTGTTAGGGGTGGAGTAACATAACAGCAGGGTCTGGTGTGTGAGGGATAGAGTAGCATGACCACGGGGTCTGGTGTTAGGGGTGGAGTAGAATGACCGCGGAGTCTGGTGTGTGAGGGGTAGAGTAGCATGATCGCGGAGTCTGGTGTGTGAGGGGTAGAGTAGAATGACCGCGGGGTCTGGTGTGTGAGGGATAGAGTAGCATGACCGCGGGGTCTGGTGTTTGGGGGGTAGAGTAGCATGACCGCGGGGGCTGGTGTTAGGGGTGGGGTAACAAAACAGCGGGGGCTGGTGTGTGAGGGGTAGAGTAGAATGACCGCGGGGTCTGGTGTGTGAGGGATAGAGTAGCATGACCGCGGGGTCTGGTGTTTGAGGGGGAGAGTAGCATGCCCGCGGGGTCTTGTGTGGGAGGGGTAGAGTAGCATGACCGCGGGGGCTGGTGTGTGAGGGGTAGAGTAGAATGACCGCGGAGTCTGGTGTGTGAGGGGGAGAGGAGCATGACCGCGGAGTCTGGTGTAATAACAGCGGGGGGGGAGTAGCATGACCGCGGGGTCTGGTGGTAGGGGTGGGGTAACAAAACAGCGGGATCTGGTGTGTGAGTGGTAGAGTAGAATACCGCGGGGTCTGGTGTGTCAGGGGTGGAGTAGCATGACCGGGGGGTTTGGTGTGTGAGGTGTGGAGTAGCATGACCACGGGGGCTGGTGTGTGAGGGGTGGAGTAGCATGACCGCGGGGACTGGTGTGTGAGGGATAGAGTAGTATGACCGCGGGGTCTTGTGTGAGGGGTGGAGTAACATAACAGCGGGGTCGGGTGTGTGAGGGGTAGAGTAGCATGCCCGCGGGGTCGGGTGTTAGGGGTGGGGTAACAAAACAGCGGGGGCTGGTGTGTGAGGGGTAGAGTAGAATACCGCGGGGTCTGGTGTGTCAGGGGTAGAGTTGCATGACCGCGGGGTCTTGTGTGTCAGGTGTGGAGTAGCATGACCGCGGGGTCTTGTGTGTCAGGGGTTGAGTAGCATGACCGCGGGGTCTTGTGTGTGAGGGGTGGAGTAGCATGACCGCGGAGTCTGGTGTGTGAGGGGAAGAGTAGCATGACCGCGGGGTCTGGTGTTAGGGGTGGGGTAACAAAACAGCGGGGTCTGGTGTGTGAGTGGTAGAGTAGAATACCGCGGGGTCTGGTGTGTGAGGGGTAGAGTAGCATGACCGCGGGGTCTTGTGTGTGAGGGGTAGAGTAGCATGACCACGGGGTCTGGTGTTAGGGGTGGGGTAACATTACAGCAGGGTCTGAAGTCGGAGGGGTGAAGTTACATGACCATGGGGACTCAGTGGTGTCGGAGGGGGTGAAGTAACATAACCGTGGTGTCTGGTGGTGTCGGAGGGTTCGAGGAAACACGACTTTTTAGTATGGTATAGGAGGAAGCGGAGGAAATATGGCTGAATTCGTGCTTAATCAATCCAAAACTAGCAATTATTGTCATACCACTTCTTTACTACCGTATTCGTATATTTGCATTGTCTTTTAAAATAGATATTGCGTCGAATGTTTTGAATATGTTGGAGATATGTTTCTATTAGGGTTGTCAAAGGTTAGCCGGTTAACCAGTTATACTCGGTCGGAAGACCACGAACCGGTTACCAGAATCAATAATCGAATAGTCGGACATTCACTCAACCCTTTTGGGAGCCTCATGTTTCCCTAGTTTAGACCTAAAAATTATCTACAGATGCGGCCGAAATCGGATAGTTTTGTAATAAAAACATTGTTCAAGGATAACATGTTAGTGTTGTTTTGTACTATTTTGTAATTACTGACAAAGAGATGTCGTCAACACCATAACAAAAAGTTTTAAAAGTATCAACTTTCAGAGGTAGAACACGCTTTTACTGGTGAGATGCAAAGATAATCTGAAGAGTACACACTTGAATGAGCAAACATGTCGATCAAATTTCGTTCTAAAGAACAATGTTACCGCAGATGATTTCGAATACAGATAACTGTACACAATCAAAATCGTTACGGCGTCACCAAGTCGTGTTCAAAAAGAACACGCCTACAAACCGAACGGTTGTTTCAGCGTCAGGGGCGTAGCTGGGTTAAATATGGTATGTAGGCAGAATGTTAGCGCGAGAGGGGAGGGAATGGGAGGGGGTCTTCCCACGACAATGTGTTGCCGCAGGCAGCATCCGAGCGCGAAGCGCGAGAGGGGGGGAGGGGTACTTCCCCCTCCCATTGGTGGGCGTCTGGGGGGCCTCCCCCAGGAAATTTTGAAATAATAGAAGGCCTTAGGAGCAATCTCCCGTGTTCCGCTGGCAATTGCAATAGTTTAATTAATGAAAATAAAGCTCATTTTTTTGTGAGAAAATATCGGGAAATATATTTTATACCATATTATATCACACATTTGTCGAATATGCATACTTTATGATGGGCAACATCAGTGATTTATGTGAATAAATGTTTTAAGCGTTATCCAAAGTCAGTATACAAGTTAACTGAACGATTTCAGAGGTCAGACAGTGTTCAGACAAATTGTAATCGCCGAGTTTTCCGGGCAGCAAACTGGCCATTTAGTTAAACNATTCCGTCTTTGCGTATTGCAGAGTTATCTTCTCTTGGGAGCAGGTATTGATTGTTACGTCATTGGTTTGTGTGAGAAAATCACGTCGTTTTCTCAAAAAATGATGACGTTACTCTCACAAACAAGTGACGTAACAATCAATACCTGCTCCCAAGAGAAGATAACTCTGCAATACGCAAAGACAGAATATGAGATACGGGATTTTTTTATTTTTTCTATTGACGTTCTATTAACACAAAGTAAGTGCCCCCATGTGTGGATGTATGCTAGAGGCACTACTCCACCTTTTCGTATTGCAGAGTTATCTGCTCTTGATAGCAGGTAATGATTGTTACGTCATTTGTTTGTGAGAGTAACGTCATCATTTTTTGAGAAAACGACGTAATTTTCTCACACAAACTAATGACGTAACAATCAATACCTGCTCACAAGTGCAGATAACTCTGCAATACGAAAAGACGGAATATGCAGGTGTATTTGACTCCTTGCGATAGCGCAGATGTGATGCCGAATTTAGATGGCTACATGTACATGTACCTGACTGAAATACCAAATGGTACATAGTATTCCTTCCAATCATATTTAAACCAGTTGTTGTGTTTGCTCTAAATGCTAAACGTGTATTGATGGTTTTCCTTTTTTAAAAACACAACAATAATGAAATATATTATTATAAATCTGCCAAAACAAATCCCGAGCATAATTTCACACCCAATCCTGAAATTTCAACTCAGGTCTGTTCCCGTGACTCACTACAAGTCCAATAAATTCAAAAATTCTTATTGAATCCATACTATGCTACTGTCACAACCAAAACATTTTAAACTTTTTTCATGTCGTCTTTTAAATATGTCTAAACTGACAATATTTTTTAATAAAGGTTGATATGTTGTATCGCGTGACAGGAAATGTGAACTACATGTATTATGTTTTTTCTTTTTTTCTTTCTACAGACGACGCACAGGTATGATGGTGGGCGATTTTATTTTTCACTGCGTTTGCAGTTTTTTGAAAGGAAAATATCCATATATTGTCAACATTTGCTTGTACGTTCTATATAAAAATTGTTAATGCTTTGAATTTTCATTTTGTGTGTTCAGGTGAGGTAATCTGGGACCCGTGAGAAACTAGCATGTTTATTAAAATAATTAAAAAATCATGAGCTCAGTAAGTTTTTAAAATACCTGAAAGCTATATACACAATAGCTACTATGACGTCTAGTGTTTGTTTGTTAAAATTGACTGCGTAAACAAAATTCAAAAATCCTTAAGCTTGAAAAAATAAATCTAACATACCAAGAATACTATTCAAATAATCTTAATCCTGATGAAAATAATATATCACCGAGAAAACAGTACGTTGATTTATACTCGGATTCTGCTTGCTGAGGACCAGTGATACACCTGTTTACAATTAGGGTTTACTAGAAGTGTTAAAAGAGGTGTCGGCTTAATAGAGAGGTCTGCTTAATAGAGTTGTCTGCTAAATAAAGGTGTCTGTTTAACACAGGTGTTTGCTTATATAGTTGGCTGCTTAAGACATGCACCTGCGCTAAAAGAGGTAACAGCTAAATGGAGGTGTCTGCTCATTAGAGATGTCTGCTTAATAAAACTGTCTGCTAATTAGAGAAGTCTGCTTAATAATGAGGTCTGTTTAATAGAGGTGTCTGCTTAAGAGAATGGCCTGCTAAATAGAGGTGTCTGCTTAAATGAGATGTCTGATAAATAAAGGTATCCTCTTAATAGAGGTGTCCGCTTTATAGAGGTGTCTGCTTGATATAAATGTCTGCTTAATAGAGATTTCTCCTTGATAGAGATTTCTACTTAATAGAGGTAACTGCTTAATTGAGGTGTCTGCTTAATAGAGGTGTCTGCTTAATAGAGGTGTCTGATAAATACATGAGTCTGCTTAACACATGTGTGTTGCTTATATAGTTGGCTGCTTTTCAGAGGTGTTTGCTTCATAGAGGTGTCTACTGAATAGAGGTGTCTACTTAATAGAGGTGTCTGCTTAATAGAGGTGTCTACTTAATAGAGATGTCAGTCTAACAGAGATATCTCCTTAATAGAGATTTCTACTTAATAGAGGTAACAGCTTATTATATGTATCTGCTTAATAGAGACGTCTGTTAATATAGATATCTGCTTAATAGAAGTGTCTGCTTAATAGAGGTGTCTGCTTAATATATGTGTCTGCTTAATAGAAATGTCTGCTTAAAAGAAATGTCTGCTATTAGAGGTAACTGCTTATAAGATGTATCTGCTTAATTGAGGTGTCTGCTTAATAGAGGTGTCTACTTAATAGAGGTGTCTGCTTAATAGAGGTGTCTGCTTGAAATAAATGTCTTCTTGATAGAGATGTCTGATAAATAGAGGTGTTTTCTTATCAGAGAGTTCTACTTAATAGAGGTACAATGTATTTTCTTATTAGAGGTGTCTGCTTAATAGAAATGTTTGCTAATTAATGATTTCTGTTTAATAGAGGTGTCTGCTTAATATATGTATCTGTTTAATAGAGGAATCTGCTTAATAGAGGTGTCTGCTTTATAGAAGTGTCTGATTTATAGAGATAACTGCTTAAAATAGATGTCTGCTTGATAGAGATGTCAGCCTAATAGGGGTGTATCCTAAATAGAGATTTCTACTTTATAGGGGTAGCTGCTTATCTTATGTGTCTGCTTAATAAAGACGTCTGTTAATATAGAGTTCTGCTTAATAGAGGTGTCTGCTTAATAGAAATGTCTGCTTAAAGAAATGTCTGCTTGATAGAGATGTCTGATAAATAGAGGTGTTTTCTTAATAGAGAGTTCTACTTAATAGAGGTACAATNGGGGGGTCAGTCAGGGCTCATATATGTATACCATCAAACTGCTATCCAATACTGATAATGCTACCCAAATTGAATTACTTCCAATGGAAATTAAACAAATATTGGTCCAAAATCTGATTTCCCTATATAAACTATAGTAAAGTTTACCACCTCCCCAGGGGTAAACGTGAGACCCCAGGGTCATGAAATTCACAATTGTGGTAAAGCACCTTAGGACCCTTCCATCTATGAAGAGTATTTGATTCTACCATATCTAAGTCTTGAGAAGAAGATTTTTGAAATTTCAGTCAATTCGACCCTTTTTGGCCCACCCATCAGCCCCGGGGATCAGTCAGGGCTCCTATGTGCATACCATCAAACTGCTACCCGATACTGATAATGCTAACCTAAATTGAATTACCTCCAATGGCAATTAAACAAATGTGAGTCCAACATGTGATTTTCCTATATAAACTATAGTAAAGTTTACCCCCTCCCCAGGGGTAAACGTGAGATCCAAGGGTCATGAAATTTACAATTTTGGTTAAGCACCTTAAGATCCTTCCGTCCAAGAAGAGTATTTGATTCTACCATATATGGGTCTTGGGAAGAAGATTTTTGAAATTTACGTCAATTTGACCCTTTTTGGCCCTGCCCCTCAGGCCCCTGGGCGTTGGGGACCAAATCGGCCACTTCTTTTGTTGAACTTTGACCATGGAAGGTTTCTTCAAAATTTCATTGAAATTGGTTCAGGGGTTTTGGAGAAGAAGTCGAACATGTAAATAGTTTACGGACGACGGACGACGCCGCACAAAAGGCGTTCGCAATAGGTCTTTATGTAAGTTTGTCAGTAATAAGTTAATAAGAATTGTGGTTGAATCAAACAAACTCTGGTAATAATGATTGTGGTTTAATCAAACAAACTCTGGTTATAAGGATTGTGGTTTAAACAAACAAACTCTGATTATATGGATTATTGTTTAACCAAACAAACTCTGGTTATAAGGATTGTGGTTTAATCTAACAAACTCTGGTTATAAGAATTGTGGTTTAAACAAAAACAACTCTGGTTATAAGGATTGTGGTTTAAACAAAGAAGCTCTGCTTATAAGGATTGTGGTTTAAACAAAGAAGCTCTGCTTATAAGGATTGTGGTTTAAACAATACATGTATTTATGGTGAATGGTCTATGTGACACGTGTAAGGTATGACATATACATGTATGTATGGTGTATGGTCTGTGGTACACATGTAAGGTATGACATATGCATGTATGTATGGTGTATGGTCGGTGGTACGCATGTAAGGTATGACATATACATGTATGTATGGTGTATGTCTGTGTGACACGTGTAAGGTCTGACATATACACGATTTATGGTGTATGGGCTGTGTGACACGTGTAATGTATGACATATACATGTATTGATGTTGTATAGTCTTTGTGACACGTGTAAGGAATGACATATACATGTATGTATGGTCTATGGACTGTGTGACACGTGGAAGGTATGACATATACATGTGTGGGTGGTGTATGGACTGTGTGACCCGTGTAAGGTATGACATATATATGTATGTATGGTGTATGGGCTGTGTGACACGTGTAAGGGATGACATATACATGTATGTATGGAGTATGGACTGTGGTACACATGTAAGGGATGACATATACATGTATGTATGGAGTATGGACTGTGGTACACATGTAAGGGATGACATATACATGTATGTATGGGGTATGGTTTGTGTGACACGTGTAAGGTCTGACATATACACGATTTATGGTGTATGGGCTGTGTGACACGTGTAATGTATGACATATACATGTATGAATGGTGTATGGTCTGTGGTCCACATGTAAGGTATGACATATGCATGTATGTATGGTGTATGTCTGTGTGACACGTGTAAGGGATGACATATACATGTATTTATGTTGTATGGTCTGTGGTACACATGTAAGGGATGACATATACATGTATGTATGGAGTATGGACTGTGGTACACATGTAAGGAATGACATATACATGTATGTATGGTCTATGGACTGTGTGACACGTGCAAGGTATGACATATACATGTATGTATGGTCTATGGACTGTGTGACACGTGCAAGGTATGACATATACATGGATTTATGGTGTATGGACTGCGTGACGCGGTAATTTGGTGTATGGTCTGTGTGACATGGTAATTTGGTGTATGGTCTGTGTGACATGGTAATTTGGTGTATGGTCTGTGTGTCACGTGTACGGTATGACATATACATGGATGGATGGTGTATGGACTGGGTGACACGTGTAAGGTATGACATATACACGATTTATTGTGTATGGGCTGTGTGATACGATAAGGTATGGTTTATATATGAACCGCTACATATTAGAGCATTTGAAACATGCTGCATGAATACAGAAGATAGGGATGATATGGAGAGTGTCACCTGGTTTAAAAATTACTGATTAACAAAATTCAAAAGTGTATCTTTAATTTTATCGTATAGTATGCACTTTAATATCTGAGTTAGAAATTGTTCCTTTTTCAGTTAGTAAAATTCAATGTCATTCGTAATCATTACATATATGCAACCGAAATATAAATATTTTAGTATTTAAAAGGTCATAACAAATTCGCTGTGAATGTGTCTCTGTTTCAAGCTATTTCACTTCTAACATATCTACCTACAGGTTTAAACTGGGAAGCTTTATGATCTGTCCCCCTGAGTAATTCTTTTGTTATATAGTATTTTACTGGTGTATTTACATTGATGTACATCAAAATAATCTCGCGGTCACGTAACGGTAAAAATTGACAGGCTTTGAAGTCGGGCGTCTCTCCTTTGTAATCTTCAAAGGACAGGACTGTAATATCAGACCGGAAGCAGATCTGTTTTCCGCATGCATATAGCGGCAAGTTTTTTGTAAAACATTGTTTATTGGTCGGTAGGACCTGTCCTAATTTGCAAGCTGAAAATCGCTGTGTAAACAACTTGTCAATTCCACGTGTCAAACCTTACCTATGGTTTTTGATTTTTAATTACACATCGTAATTAGCTTTGCTCTATTGAGATGTGTTCTTGTTAATATATTGTGATCTTCTTGATGTCAATTTCTGGACAAAATGACCGCTGAATACATGTGGAGATAACGTCTCGGGCCGGATTTTTGTGACCGCTGGCCGCATTAGACAGGTGGCTGCTTATTTCAGGTTCATTGTATATTTTTTTTATATAGGGCGGACCAGACTGACCACATAAGGTGGCTGCTTATTTCAGGTGACCGCTCAAGCATGTTTGACTGAAGTTTGTTTGTCTGCATCCATCAATTCTTCAATAAATTCTTCACCTATTCTTTTTAAATACGTCCGAAACGATTTTATCAACTCTGCAGTGATACAAAATACGTAAAACAGTTCGAACAAAGATATACTTGAACAGTATTAACCATTTACATCGTAAAGCTATGACATCTGTATAAAATCCAGAAAACATATACTGTTTACTCTTAAAGTCAGATATGTGTATCAAGATACATATCGTATCGAATGTATTGTGCTGTGAAAATACAGTTTAAGGGGTCCAGGGTACGGGGTACAGGGTACATGGTACAGGGGTACAGGGTACAGGGTACAGGGTACAGGGTACGGGGTACAGGGTATGGGGTACAGGCTTAAGGGTAGACTGAAACAATTCATTAAATCGTTCAGCTTCGCAAGACTGTTTTGTGTATTGTAGCAAAAAAAATATTTGAACTGTATTTACTATTTACATCGTAAAGCTACATGTCTTGTGAAACTAACTTTAAAGTCAGATATGTGTATCAAGATACATATCGTATCAAATGTATTGTGCTGTAAAATACAGGGTACAGGGTACGGGGTACGGGGTACAGGGTACGGGGTACGGGGTACGGGGTACAGGGTACGGGGTACAGGGTACAGGGTACAGGGTACAGGGTTCGGGGTACGGGGTACGGGGTACGGGGTACAGGGTACAGGGTACGGGGTAAAGGGTACAGGGTACGGGGTACGGGGTACGGTGTACGGGGTACAGGGTACAGCGTAGAACGAAACAATTCATTAAATCGTTCAGCTTCGCAAGACTTTGTTGTGTATGGTAGCAAAACAATGAGTTTGCTTGCATAATGAAATACAATTTCATTTCGGGTATTATCAATCAAAGTTCAAATAAATTCGATTTGTGAGTTTATCGATTCTTTTTTTAAACACCAGAAACGATGTTATCCACTGTGCAGTGATACTAAAACGTACAACAGCTAAAAAGAAAAAGAAATTGAAACTAACTTTAAAGTCAGATATGTGTATCAAGATACATATCGTATCGAATGTATTGTGCTGTAAAAAATACAGCTTACGGGGTACAGGGTACGGGGTACGGGGTACGGGGTACAGGGTACAGGGTACTAGAATCAGGTACGTCCGAAAATGGATTGTTTTGTAATAAAACCGTGTTCAGGGATTACATGTTACTGTTAATTTTGTACTCTAATTTAAATACTGGAAAAGGGATGTCGCCAACACCATAAAAAATCTAGAACAATTTAAAAGGAAGACAGAATACAAAGCTGTGATATATCAAATTTCAGATAGAACGCGCCTTTGCATGCGAGATGTAAAGATAATATGAAGATTACGCACTTGCATGAGCAAGCATGTCTTGAAACGTTTGTCAAGCTAATTTTGTTTTAAAGAATAATATTACCGCATATGATTTAGAGTACAGATAACTGCAATTTAATCCGTCTAACTTCATTTAGACATGCGTTGTCCATGAAAAATACTTACCGAATTTACATACAACTATTTCCTGTGTTAACCTTGAAATACACGAGTAAACGATCATGCTATTTAATATATAATTGTATATTTGTGGTGTAAATACGTTTTAGAAAGAACATTTTCCAAACATATAATGTATTTGTTGCTGTTTATTATTATCCCCCGCTTTCACCGAAACGGGGGATATTAATATGGGTTTGTCCGTCCTTCCGTCCGTCTGTCCGTCTGTCACGCTTCGTTTCCATGCAATAACTACAACAAATGCCTTAAGGACTCGGCCAAGTTCGATGGCCACTTTCAGAGGACCCCATTTGGCGGAGTTATGGCCCCTTGAATAATGAAAAAACTACAACAAATGTTAACCGATTTTCTTCAAACTTGGTTCGATTTGGATGAAAATTGGTATATAGGGATATAAGGGAACTGCGAATTCAACCGCATCGGTTTCGTTGCCATAGCTACCACACGGAGGCTTCTGATTGGTCGAAAATTAGACATTGTTAGATTTTGAAGGAAATTTGTATATAGGGATATTAGGGGACTGCTAATTCAACCGCATACGTTTCGTTGCCATAACAACCACATAAAGGCTTCTGACTGATGGAAATTAAGATATTGTTTGATTTTGATGAAAATTGGTATATAGAGAACTTCGAATAAAACCGCATAAGTTTCGTTACCATAGTAACCACACGGAGGCTTCTGATTGGTCGCAATTGAAATATTGTTTGATTTCGATGAAAATTGGTATATAGGGGTAATAGGGGACTGCAAATTCAATCGCATACGTTCCGTTGTCATAGCAACTACACAAATGCTTCTGATTGGTCGAAATTTAGAAATTTATTATGTACATTGTAGGTGTACTATGGCAATGCGATCCTTTTCTGATGCATCTTTGCGACTATGGGGGCAGTTTGGGGGACATCTGTAATGGTCCCCCATTACAATTAGTACGTGTTGCTGTAGATATTATTAAGATGTTTCAACCAAATTCCTTATGCACATTCAACTCATGCTAATTTTGCCAACCGGTGTGATTTGTGCATATTTACGGATAATCAGTGAGGTATAGGGCTTTTAAGTTTTAAGCTATACATTATGTCTCAACAGCACGAT
>NW_018408653.1:539179-544198 GCF_002113885.1 Mizuhopecten yessoensis
TATCTCGCGCAAATTGACTTTTGAAAACGTCTCTATGTTTAGGATATTTAGTGGAATTAAAAGTATATGAATAATAGATAAATAGATAAATACAGGTACTGCCATCAAAAGAAGTGGTAGCATATGTGTTAATTCTCTAATAATAATAATAATAAATAATATACAACATTTATATAACGCCCTATATAATTTGTAAAATTACCCTAAAGCGCTTTACACCATATGGATAATAGTATTATATATAATTAGTTATAATTGTGGAACAAAAACAAAGGCTTACTATCACTTTTATACATTAAGCAAGCAGATAATCATAGCAATGTGCACATAAATGTATAAGCAAAGGGTGGTATTTACAAAACGTCTTTGCAAAGAGCCAAAACGTGAAGAGGTGAGTTTTGATGTCAATCTTGAATTTTGCCAGAGTATTTAACTTTCTAATAACAGATGGTAATTTATTCAACAACGTGGCTGAAACCCTCCTAAAGCACCGGTTTCCATAGGTCACAGTATGAGATTTTGGGACACACAACAATGATTCTGACTCCGACCCTTTATCGTACAGGTAACCAGTGCAATGAATATAGCATAGGTGTGAAGTGCTCTCTCTTTCGAGTACGAGTAACCAGCCGGGCTTCAGTGTTCTGGAACCTCTGCAGACGACTAGTTAGTTTGTCGGATATACCACAGAGCAGGGCGTTACCATAATCCAACCGACAGGTAACACGTGAATATACCAACATACTGCATGCATCTGCAGTTATAAACTGCCGGATACAGCCGATGTTCCTGATCTGGTAGTAACAGGATTTGGCAATAGCGTTCAATCAAAGTATACCCCTAGGTTTTTAACAGATTGGACAGTCTAAATAGTTCTAGCACCGACCTTGAGCTCGAGAGCCATTGTTTGCTGAAACTTTTGGAAAAGACGATTAGTTTCGTCTTTTCCGGATTAGGCTTTAGAATGTTTGCGTTCATCCAGGTACTAATATCTGTCAAACAAGCTTTCAGGTTTTCTGTAATTGTATCCCAACTGTCCTGTGGTTTGATGACCATGTAAATCTGTGTGTTATCAGCAAAGCAGTGATAGTGAAGGCTTTGGCGACGACAAATCTCTCCGATCGGATTAGAGCACAGACAATATTTTCGTGGTCCTAACACCGACCCTTGAGGAACCCTGAAATCTAGTATTTTTTACTTGTGAGGTGGTACATCCGATGGCAACACACTGTTGTCGTTAACTCAGATAAGACTGTATCCAGCATAGTGCGGTATCAATCACTCCATGAGAGTACTCAAGACGTTTATAAAGTATATCATGGTCGATGACGTCAAATGCAGCTGACAAATCCAGCATGACAAGCACCGCTCTGCACTTGTTATCCAATGCAGAAGCTATGTCATTACGTACATGTAGGGGCCGTCTCAGTAGTGTCCCATGCGGTAGGCCGATTGCAGGTTGTCAGTCATGGAGACTGTTTGCATGGAGAACCTCTAAACGCCGGGACACAACCTTCTCCAAGATCTTAGATAGAAAAGGCAGATTAGATACTGGGCGGTAGTTCTTCAATTCCTCCTTGTCCATTCCAGGCTTCTTCAACAATGGTCTAACATGTACCTTCTTGAAACACCATGGAACCTTTGACTCAGCCATTGATTTGTTCATGATTGAGGTCATCAAGGAAAGCAGTGCTTCCCGACATTGATTTAATAGGTCTGTAGGTAGTGGATCAGGCTCACAGGACTTCGATTGCGAGGTCACAATGGTATTGCGCAACTCGTCCTGGGTTGTTGGTAAGAGCTTTGTCTATGGTTCCCCATCAAATTTAATGTCAGCAATCATGACAGAGATATCATTGGTAGCTTAGTAGGACAATTTCACCTTTCTGAACCATTGAGTTTTAATGAGTCTAAAAAGCTGTCTATGGTCCTTACCACATTCTTCAATTGTTTCGAAATAGTAAGCCCTCTTTGACTGAATGAGAAGTGAACCAATAAGCCGACATTGTTCCCTATACATCTGTTAATTAACGGTTATTTTGGTCCTTCGCCACTGTTTCTCTGCTTTTCTACGGTTCTGTTTTCTACGCGGAGATTTTCATTACACCAATTATATATTATTCGGGCACCGAGCGACTAAATTCAGAGGAATAAATTACTTACAGCGACCAGCTGTTGTTGGCTTGATGACATGTAGATTCTCGTACGATACTGATGATGTCGGAATCCTTATTGAAGTATCGTAACGGATTAATTTAGGTGAACCGGATTGCGTTTGAATGTGTTTAAGAAGGTGCGCGCACGTGCATTGTATGACAGCATTTTTTTTTTTTACATCGTCTAATTGAATCTGTGAAGACTTTTTTAAGACTTCTGTTTTTTATAAACGTGTGATAAGCAATTGGCGGCCTCGTTTCCAGATAAAGTAGTGGCAGTAATTGATAAATCATTTTCATATTATAGCTCTAACAGGCTACCCGTTTGTCGCCTCACTGAATCTATGTGAACAAAATACTTATGGTATGATCAAAAAATAAGGTTCACTTTATCATAACAAAGAGTATCGGATTTTGTTTGCACCTGCCTCGAAGTGTCTATAATGCTATGCTGTGGTATCGTACGTCAGTAGTCTTATCAACTATTTTTATGTACCACCTGTGCCAAGTAGACTTAATATTTGACCAGCAGATACCTTGAACGGTTGCAGCACACTTTACTTACTTTTAAGATAATTGAAATCTTACATGTTTAACGTTTCAAACAACATTATATAACAAAACAAAAACATATTCACTTGAGTTCAGAAAGCTGTTGACCTTCAACAAGGTGACAGACATTACGACAGGTATTACATGATATGATGTAAAATGCGTTTAACTTTCCGCAACACCTATCACAGTCTCATTATTTTTTTAACACTGGTTTGTTTATACGTGTCTTCTCGGATCCTGTTGTGGTCTTTTTATTTAGTTTCAAGTTACTATATTTCATTGTTTGTCAAATATTTTTACTCTCCTACCTCTAAGTGTCCGTAATGCTATGCTGTGGTATCGTACGTCAGTAGTCTATCAACTATTTTTATGTTCCACCTGTGCCAAGTACTCTTAAAGGGGCATCACGCTGAAGTATTTTTTTTTGTCTTTTTTCAAATACTACATAAACATATCAAGTGAGACTCCTTATGAAAAATAACGATCGGATTTGGCTGAAATAGATTCATAAAAATGATTATATCTAAGATAATCATCGGTATTTCTACCTGTCTGACCACCGTTTTGTTCAGGGATTTCCCTCTACCAGCGCATGCGCATAGCACACCATTTCTTTGTAAACAAAATGACTGGCCGTGTGAAGTAAGCGAAAGAAAAGTGTTGTACCGTGTCAGCTACAAAGCGAAAAGTTGCCAAATGGTCAAAAGATAGCGCAAGGGGTACCTTACGGAATCATTATTGCCAGTGGGAAGTATTCAAAGCAGAAAATAACTGCCCTAGCAGTTAGTACGGTGCATGTATTCTTCCGGATAGCCGGTTAAGCTGAAATGAAATCGACAGAAATGCTAGCGCTGTTTATGTTATGAATAAATATCTAAAACTATTAATCTCGCTAATATCATTGTACGAGTTTGAACACAGATGAACTTAGTTTAATATGTTAATGGGCATGTATCGGAGAGAGTTTACTTTGTGTTTTATAATTATACAGTGGTGTATGCGAAAGGAAGGGATAAGTGAATGGTTAGTTTGATTTTGCCACGAGGCCCTCCAAGGGATAACTGTTGTGATGGACACGGCGTATTCTGTTCTCTCCTCTTTGGGTACTCGTGATCGGGGTCAAATGAGATACGTGGGCTATTAGATTTACATAATTTATAATATTACCGGGATCAATAAAATTGTATCATTTAATTATATTGCTGAATTAACGATTTTTGTTTGTTTTGACATGCAAGATTTAAATTAGTACTAATATGAATACCCGGCCTCCTCTGGCGCGACGACGCAATACATAAAAAATCGCTCTTCGTCAGAAAGCTACGTTATCGCAGCTAGATTAAAAATGTCAAAATGACGGACCAGGAATAATAACTGAGGAAGGAGAACCTACTTCTAGTAAATAGGATCGCATAACATTTTTTTTTAAATCGTATTTTTTCAACAGTTGATGTTTTCATATGATGTTGACTTAGAATGTATGATCATGTAACAACCTTTTCTCTATAAAGAATTAATTTTCGACTATAGATAGAATCGGAATTGGAAAACAGGGGAAAAAATATTTGATTACATTTGTACGTTGTAAAAATGGCGCGTGCTACCGATAACTACGGCTTCTGTTTCGGACAAAAGGAACTGATTACAGAAAAGTTGTCTCAACATAAAAAGGTCCATTTACAAGTATTCTTTTATCTCTGGAAAGTATTGAAAAAATATAATTATCAAGTATCTCAACACGTTCCTTATTGACACATATTCTACATGTACACGTAGTGGTTTTGCCATACAGTTTATTGTGTGTGATGGCTAATATGACTTACTAAGTGTTAACGCGTATGGAGACAGTGAAAGTGGGAAAGAGAGTATACATACATTAATATGCCTGGTCTAGAAAAAAAAATGGCCAAAGACATTGAGTTGTATAATGTAATAAATAAATTCACAAACGTTTCCTTTTTTATTCGCGTGTAGTTTGTCATTGAATAAATGCACTTTATGTAAACATTTGAAAAAGGATATTCGTCTCGTGAATATTCCTTTTTACAGAAAGGTTTGTCCCATGGTTGAGGGAAGGGGTTTAGCCCCGTACCATCTGTACCGGTCACATTCCGGTACTAAATTCAATATATATTTATGTATATCTACTTTATGTTTATGCCTATTATCATTGTTAACATTTAATTGTAAATGTATGACGGGAGAAGGCTGTGATAAATTGTAAAAACTTGTGCCCCCATCTCTTGTTCAATTTTATTGGCACCAAATATATGTTTAAAGCTAAATACATTTAAATTCTGAATATTGG
>NW_018408653.1:544491-544864 GCF_002113885.1 Mizuhopecten yessoensis
CTTAGAAATCATATTACTCAATCTAATTGAAATTATATCTTCACATCGCTCCCGTTTACTGATATGTCGCGTTTAAGATCTAACAACATCCCGTAGAGGGTCATGTTCAGACGACCTTTGCATTAACCAATCAGATGAGAGCTTACGCATTTCTGTAAGTGATGATGTAATGATTTCGGAACACACTTGCTATGATAAAAGACCGAGAGGTGTCAAATGAGCATCGAAAATGGCGGCGCCCATGACACCACGCCGTGTCTATTTACAAGACAACGTTTGTACAATTTGTGGATTTTGCTTTGAAATAAGAGAGACTTCCTCTTCTGGTGATGTTGTCGTTAAAAAGTTTAACAACCTGAAACTAAAATTAACC
>NW_018408653.1:548093-549390 GCF_002113885.1 Mizuhopecten yessoensis
ATGCTCCTGACCAAGCTTCAGACTGCATTTGGTTTAAATCCCTTCACTTGTATAGTAGGAGAGAAAAAATCCTCTACTTCCCCTATTTGGCCCCGCCCCTCTGCCCCCAAAGAGGCCACACCCTCCGTTTATACAAACTTGAGTCTCCTTTGTCCAAAGATGCTCTAGGACAAATTTGGTCAAAATCCTTCTATTGGTTGAGAAGAAGAAGATTTTTAAAGATTTACCTATTTTCCCCCTATTTGGCCCCGCCCCTCTGCCCCCAGGGGGGTTATACCCTCCGTTTATACAAAACTGAGAACCCTTTGGCCAATGATGCTCCTGACCAAATTTGGTCAAAATCCTCTGAGCCATTCAGGACAAGTAGCATTTTAAAGGAAAAAGTTGACGGACGCCGGACGACGGACGACGGACGACGGACGACGGACGCAGGACGACGGACGACGGACGCAGGACGACGGACGACGGACGCTGCACCATGGGATAAGCTCACGTGGCCCTTCGGACGAGGTGAGCTAAAAATCAACACACTCTAGCAGTATTTCTAGACTTAGAAAAGGCATACGATCTCATATGGCACGAGGGATTGCTATTATCATTAAAAGAAATAGGTATAACAGGTAACCTCTTAAAATTTATTGTACACTTTCTTAAAGATCGGAAAATACAGGTAAGGGTAAATAATGAACTATCTGGGGAAAGAACTATGGAAAATGGAGTCCCTCAAGGCAGTGTTATCTCCCCTACATTATTCAACGTCTTTATAAGCTCGAAAATAAAACTAAGATATCAAGAATAGGACAATTTGCTGATGACACTAGTATATGGTATAGTAATAATAATTATAACAAATAATGCAACAATAAAACAAAAAACACTAAACGCTATACAAGATTGGGCCGATAAGTGGGGATTTAAAATTTCTAAAGAAAAGAATGTTGCCATGTCTTTTTCAAAAAGGGCAAAAAAAAAAGATCTCTACCTAGGTAAGACCCGTATACAATACGTTAAAAAAACCAGATATTTGGGCCTTATATTCGACCAGAAACTATCGTGGATACCCCATATAAATACCATAAAAGATAAATGTAAAAGAGCACTTAATACACTAATATATGTATCAGGCAATAAATTAGGATCAAACAAACAAACACTACTAACTATATATAAAGCGCTAATTCGATCAAAAATAGATGACGGATGTCAAATCTATAACTCAGCCTCTGACAATGCACTTAAAACTCTAGACATTATACAACATAAAGCCCTTAAAATAGCAACAGGGGCAATCTCAAAT
>NW_018408653.1:550196-550447 GCF_002113885.1 Mizuhopecten yessoensis
AACATAGAAACGCAAGGTCCGAATTAAAAACTGAATTAAATAAAGTCAATATCCAATTAGAATCCATTTAAAAAATCCTAGCCATTAAAGAATCTGAAAGCTTAATCCATCGTATACTCATAAAATATCTTAAAAATATTGAATATTTCGACAAAATAAGGTAAATAGAGCTGGAATGTTAGAACTGGATATGGAGTCGTGGACCCGAGATCATTGGTCAAGGGGAAATAACTCTTATGAAATTTCTCACT
>NW_018408653.1:551584-551919 GCF_002113885.1 Mizuhopecten yessoensis
ATGTAGACATTCCGGGCAATGACAAAGCAGACGAACTGGCCAAAAAGGCACTAAAACTAGATAACATAGAAGGAGACATAGATCTAACTAAAGAAGAAGTCTACTCGCTAATCAATAAATCAATGGATAAAAAATGGATAAGTAAGTGGAATGAAACTAACTATAATAATAACCTTAGAAATATCATTCAAAAACCAGTTAGCAAACCTAAACTATATGGCTACAGTAAAGCAGAAGATATCGTAATAACTAGATTAAGACTGGGTAAAACAAAATAAAAAAGTAACATTAGCATTATGACAAAAGATATGTCACCAGAATGTTCCTACTGTTAT
>NW_018408653.1:556165-561563 GCF_002113885.1 Mizuhopecten yessoensis
GAGATTTAATTACTTATCAACAAAACATGGGGTAGCTTCAATATTTGAATCAAACTTTCCAATAATTATCAAAGCAATAAAAGATACTTAAAACAAATATAATCAAATCGACACAGGTTAGTAATGCTTCAACGGCTATAAAAAGGATTCAGATTGAAATGATACCCATAGGGACCCCTCGGATAATCTCAAACTCCGGCCAAGTCTGACAAGGAAACAAAGTACTGTACCTAACGGAAGCAGAGACGTTTCCCTACTGTCGGGCTCAACCGGCAGTAAGAGACCCGAGGTACATAACAAATATAATATATATACCTCCCTATAAGAACAGGAATATATGCAATAAATACACTTTAAAAATAAACAAATATTTTTCTTTTTTAAGTACATATATAAATTAATATAAGCCACATTGGCCAATTTCGAGTCCCCTCAACGACACAAAAACATTAGTAAGGAGCAACAATCACAGATACAACATCCAGCAAGACACACCATTTCGGACCAAGGAGTCGTCTCCAAATTACACCACAAGATAAGGATAGGATAGAATAGACGACTCCAAACCACCCCCNTTGACCTCTGACGTGACCCTCTATGGGATGTTGTTAGATCTTCAACGCGACATATCAGTAAACGGGAGCGATGTGAAGATATAATTTTAATTAGATTGCATGTTACTTGGTTCCATTGCGCGGTATCAAGTTGCAGTTGCCTAACGTCCCCTCTCTGGGGGCCCCCTATGGAAACCGTTTCATCTCGCTCACACCACTTGTGTTTACTGCCTAGTCAGGTGACGTTATCGGCGCTATTTTTAGCAGGGCTTTCCCGAACAATTCAAGTGGTCAAACTGGACATTTGGAACGGACTATGAATATGGGGATAGCGAGGTAACACATTCATTAAAAAAAAATATGGCTCTTCACGTGATGTCCCTTTAAGCTCGCTATATACAGTATCTTTGTCTGAGTTTGAACACAGATGAACTTAGTTTAATATGTTAATGGGCATGTATTGGAGAGAGTTTACTTTGTGTTTCTATAATTATACAGTGGTTTATGCGAAAGGAAGGGATAAGTGACTGGTTAGTTTGATTTTTTCCATGAGGCCCTCCAAGGGATAACTGTTGTGGTCACCCTAATGAGTGTCCTCGGAGGTTTTTGCGCGCCCGCGAATTCGTTATGGGATTTATTTCATTTTTTTCTTCTGATTCCCAAATATTGTTCATATATCTAGGTGTGTGCAAATTTTTAGTTCGATCGTAACAGTACAAAGTACCGAAATACGTCGATAAAAATGCATATTTGGGAAGAATGAGTGTCCTCGGAGGTTTTTGCGCGCCCGCGAATTCGTTATAAGATTTATTTCACTTTTTTCTTCTGATTCCTAAATATTGTTCATATATCTAGGTGTGTGCAAAATTTGAGTTCGATCGTATCAGTATAAAGTACCGAAATATGTCGGTAAATACTATTTTCACGAGGTTGGATTGAGTGTCCACGCCAGCCCGAGAATTCGTTAATCAATATTTTTTTACTTCTGTCTTCGGATTCATAAATATTTTTAACTTAGCTAACTGTGTGCAAAATATCAGGTTGACCATAACAGTAGAATGTACCGAAATACGTCAATAAATACTATTTTCACGAGGGTGGATTGACTGTCCACGGAGGAATGAGTGTCCAGTGAGGTGTTCGCGCGCCCGGGAATTCGTTAATCGATATTTTTTACATCTGTCTTCGGATTCATAAATATGTTCAACTTACCTAACTTTGTGCAAAATGTCAGGTCGATCATAACAGTAGAATGTATCGAAATTTATCGTTAATATTTGACCAGCAGATACCTTGAACGGTTGCAGCACACTTGACTTACTTTAAACGTTTCAAACAACATTATATAGCAAAATAACTTGTATATACTATAAACAACAGAAGTGCATTTATTTATATGGACAAACCCCTTGAAAATTGAGTCCAATAGGCATAGCATAGAAACAAGTAGTCATAAAATGTAATTTTTATATGTTTTATGGGTTTAGATCGACTTTCGGTAAAAAGCAATAAATTAGATAATAATATATGAATAAATAGATTGATAGATAAATCAACCAATAAATATAAGGAATGTTGTGTTACAGTTTTGCACGATTTCTCACCCGGGTTAGAAATTGTGCTAGGGTGAGAAATCGTGTCGCGACCGGAGCACTTTTAGCACGATGTCTTACCCGGGTGAGAAATCGTGTCGGGGTGAGAAATCGTGCCGTAACACCCGGGTGATACCGACGAAATTCTTCAATTTACATCTAGAGCCACATAAAAAAGTTTGTACGTTTGGCGTAAGGACCACAACACAGAAGAGATCACTTCCAAAAACTACCCCGGCCATCCCCTTTTAAAATCCTTTAACCAGAGATATATATTATATACTATACTATACTTGATTGATTGATTGATTGATAGGTTTTACGTCCGCTTCACTACCGAGTTAATATACTATAGTGTATGTACTGCGTATATACTGGTTTTATACGCCTCTGTTTGAACCGCCCGATGTTTATTTTTTAAAACAAAACTGTTTTAAACAAAGTGTCTGATCAGAGACGTTTACGTTTCTGGTCTGATGTGCTGACAAAAAAACGGTAGCTGAATCTTAATAAGAGCCAGTACAGATTGATTTTGATGGTTTTACGTCCGGTATTATACGTACGGCCTCGCGACCTTTCAGTAGACGACCAAGCAGTACGTACATGCGTGTGCTCTGGCTTTACTGAAATGGGGATGTCCAGGGGGCTAAACGTGAGGTACCGGTGAGAGGTAGTGCACCCCCGCTGAGCTAAGGTCACCCCTGATAGCGATCATGGTCATCGTAACTAACACACCGGTCTGTTCTGGTTTACATATCCAGGTAAATTAGCAAAAAGGATTTGATATATAGATGACTTCACACGTAAGGATTTACATTGTGATTTTGCTGAAATTATCATAAAATAGTTACAACTAGAAACATAAATTTATGATTTATATGTGGAATAAAATGTGCTTAGAATTATAAAAGAAGATGAAAAATATGATTTTTTTAGATAGATACAGTGTAAAGTTTGATTTGTTCTTTTGAAATTCGGAATGAATACTAAACTCATTCAACCTCCTGACACACGAATCAGTTGCTTATCTTATATCTGAAAAAAGTTACATATAGTCACCATACAAAAGGACGGTTTTATATACAGGACATGTTTGTGCCAATTATAAGATATAAAGGATATATTTTATTTCCTATCAAAATACCTCTTTGTTGCAGATTTAAGAAAGGAATTTCTGAACAATAAAACTATTATGTATGTTAGAAAATTATTTTAAAAGAAATGATGCCGTCATTCGTCAGATACTGAAGTCGGCGTTGATGACATCGGTACCGCCCAACCCCTCCCCCACACACTTTTTAAATGTTTACGGTAATAGTGATCTAAATCTCATTTGAATGAAATTAGCATCAAGCACATTCAGACATAATCATAGCGTTATTTCAAATTATAAACACTAATCCAACCCTCTAATCCCTTGAAGTCATTTGTTATCTATGCCTCACAACCATACGTTTCCGACGCATAATGAAAAGGGCATTAAGTGTTACTCATCTTCATTCTTCATTATTATATACACGAAGTTACACCCCCCGTGCACGGTGGTCGTCTTTATACTTTCCCTGTTCAATACTTTAATTGAATTAAAACGATACGTAAAATTCAATCAGAGACGTATAAAAAGTAGTATAAGCTATTTAATTAGTTACAATAATGTTTGTTTGGACTTATCCTGATATGTCGGAGTAATCATTCTCCCCAAGTGTTGGTTGAGATACATCTAATTTATACTTCCTAAATTCTCAGATTTCGTTGGAGAAATTTAATCTAGATACGTCGACAAAGGACGTATCTGCGTCCACAGGGACCCGAGAGTATCAAAGTGTACCCTGAATAAAAATAGAAACTAATATATTATTATTCTATATTATCCAAAAACAAAAATGTCGAAAACCGCATAAAAACCGGTCGTAATCGTAACTCGCGGTGAATGGGACCCTATCGGCTGTGACGTCACAAGTTCAACGCCTCTAGCAGTCATCATGGCAGGAATAGGCGAGTTAGAGAACAGCCATGGCCATACAGCGTCAGATCGCGGATTAATATTTTTTTTTATTTTGAGGAATCATATTGTGCTGAAGATAACATTATGTAGATGGTATTCAGCCATATAAAATTTGTCAGAATTTCCAGACAGTGAGTTTAATTGATATCAAACTGACGACTCTGAATAGGACGGACACTTCGGCCTTCCACGCAGGCGGCCGGGGTTCGATCCTCGAAGTCGTCGGACGCATGGAATATCAGAAAAAGTGTTTTTCTCCTGCCCACACAACTCCAACAACCCAGGTGTAGTATAACATGGTCTGGGGTGGATGTTGCGGTATCTGTGCTGTAGCATTCAAGTGAGGTGTCACTTTAAATGATGCCGTTGGAAGCACGGTCCCACTACAAACAGAACACATCACATCTCCAGCATACATACATAGGGAGATATTAGCCAGGTGGCATAGGACTCGTAGTTAGCGCCTGATAAGGCAGCTCCTGCGAATTCCTCAAAATTGAATTGATTAATGTAAATGCTAATTGTATTAATTGTATATATATGTACTGTAAAGCGCTTTAGAGTGGCTTATATGTTAGCTAGATAGAGCGCTGTATCAAATGCTGTATATTATTATTAACACACACTGGTAGCATTGCGTGTCCTGATTCTGAGCACTGATGAGAAATTTGTGCAAATGCTCTCAATGTTGTCGATCAAAAATGATTCTTTAATTTAGGCTGGAAAGTCAGTTTGCAATTATTTTCTTTACACAGACGTATACACTTTATATTCTCTGATCTACAGTCACATACTGTGGCACCGCTACGGTCCAAAAAAACCCGGAAATGTATCATTGAAAAATGTTTACAAAATAACTTCAACGTTGGTATATGCTGTTTTTGAATGTCAATAAAATGTATGGCATTTTTTCAGTATTATCGTTTAATTACAAATTGACGTTATTTTGTCTGCCTTATGTTAAAGTAAGAGATATATAAAGCCAGTAGTATATACGTCTCTGGTTAGGTCGACACTTCAATTAAAATAGCAAAATACCGACACACATTTATTTTTATACAATACAGTACTTCTGTATGCGATGCTAAATTGTATCACGGACTTAGACAATCTAATTCCGTGATTATATTTATCTCAAAAATATAATTGAATTAAAAGATTCAAACTTTTTCTCTTCATATACATGGAATAAACCCAAGTTATAATTTAACATCTTGGTTCAATAATGAAAATCGTCTCGATCCACT
>NW_018408653.1:561825-598518 GCF_002113885.1 Mizuhopecten yessoensis
CCTTAGCCAACTTAGGTGTGACATTTGTGTACAGGTAAATAACACTAAAAATCGTCTCGATCCACTCCCTTAGCCAACTTAGGTGTGACATTTGTGTACAGGTAAATAACACTAAAAATCGTCTCGATCCACTCCCTTAGCCAACTTAGGTGTGACATTTGTGTACAGGTAAATAACACTAAAAATCGTCTCGATCCACTCCCTTAGCCAACTTAGGTGTGACATTTGTGTACAGGTAAATAACACTAAAAATCGTCTCGATCCACTCCCTTAGCCAACTTAGGTGTGACATTTGTGTACAGGTAAATAACACTAAAAATCGTCTCGATCCACTCCCTTAGCCAACTTAGGTGTGACATTTGTGTACAGGTAAATAACACTAAAAATCGTCTCGATCCACTCCCTTAGCCAACTTAGGTGTGACATTTGTGTACAGGTAAATAACACTAAAAATCGTCTCGATCCACTCCCTTAGCCAACTTAGGTGTGACATTTGTGTAAAGGTAAATAACACTAAAAATCGTCTCGATCCACTCCCTTAGCCAACTTAGGTGTGGCATTTGTGTACAGGTAAATAACACTAAAAATCGTCTCGATCCACTCCCTTAGCCAACTTAGGTGTGACATTTGTGTAATTATATTATAGGGTAGTTTAGGACGCATTATTGAATGATTGGAAATAAAATCAAGCTAATTAAATCAATAAATAAAATGAAGAAATAATTCTTTTAAAAAACATGCATTTGGGAAATAATTGTTGATTTGATGCATTGTATTTGAATTTGTAGACACGAATGATCCTGTTTTGAATGGAAAACTGGATGTGTTCATCGGAGAGATCGCTAACTGGTATGAGGAGAATTGTGATGGTAGGTAACAGTGTTTCAATCTCTAACCGTACTGTACCGGCACTGTGTTAATAACACGAACATTTTCGTCTTCCAATAACCGCGTTTGTCAAATAAGTTTTGTTATACATGAACAACCACTAATCATGGAAACTGACAGTGCAACCACTAAGAAGTCCATATGCATTTTAGCGTTTTGATTTGTTTACAGAGAAGAATGGAAAGTCATATACTTTTGCTTTGTAGTAATAATTTGTCCATCTTATTGTAATTACAACAGCTAAAGGATGTATGACATTTATGAATACATAACGCATAATGTCTGTAGAAATTCGTAATAGCATTTGGTTATATTTATTAGATGTTCAATCTTGCATGCATATGCGATTGACACATAATCGAAGAAACGAAGTAAAACTACCAGGCAAATTAAGAGTATGTTTAAACAAATAGACTACTGTATTCATTTCTGCTACTTTAGTACACCCACCACCAACACCACCTCCATCAACACCACCTCCACCACCTGCAAAACGGCAAGGAGGACAAAGCCCCCACCTGGACCAACACCACCCAGCAAAAGGGAATTGAAGTTGCAGCGACTTCTGCAAAACTTGTTAAAGTCAATTCAATAGAATTACACAAAAGGAAATCCCTGACACCTGATTGACCCGTGGACAATTCGTTGATGAAAGAATTTATGAGCTTTTGTTTAACTGTAACCTGGTATTCACAATGTTATATATACTTACCCCCCCCCCCGGATATCCCGATAGGAAGATAGTATCCATTATTTAAATTATGAACGTATTTATCTCTGATACTTTTCCCTTCCAATTCTCATAGACTTAATAAAACATACCCAGATTTATTTGAATTGTTTTTATTGATTGAGTTTCTACAAGCAGAGTTAAGGATGCATGCAGCGTGAAATAAACTTTAGCTTAGAAACGAGAAATACTTGTGTGACATCCGTTGGGCAAGTATTCTCGTGAAGGTTTCTCATTTCTTCAGATACATAACAATTGATGATACTAGTAATGATTATCACAGAAATTACCGTTTTTGTTCCCCCAGCATCATAGATAGATCACATGAGGAAGATACAGCCATATATTGCAGTGTAATTTATGTTTGTGTACCGTATCTATAACCAAATTGTATAGGTGCAATAACACCTGCATATCTCACGCTATTCTTTTAAGATACCAAGCGGTAGACTCAGCTGATTTTTTGATAGAATCGTCCCTTACCTTCAGGATGTGACAGAGAAATCTCCAACCCGAGGGTTGATATTCTTGATTGTTTTACCCGAGGCTTTGCCACGGGCAATACAATCGAGAATATCATCCCGAGGGTTAAAGATTAATAGAATCTCTCACCCTCTTGGGGGTGAGATAGGGGTATCTCAACCCGAGGGGGCAGATTCTTAAATTGCCAAACACGAGGTTCTGCAGAGTGTTTGGCAACTTAAGAATCTTTCCTCGAGGGTTGAGATTCCCCTATCTCATCCACAAGGGAGTGAACTATTCTTTTTCTCTTACCCTAGTCTCCCATTGTGTATCATATTCACAATGTAATGATAACGTTTCATGCTAAATTCAAGGTTGACGTGACGTCATTGTATTGTTGAACTGACGTCATACAATTATGAATAGGGGAATCCCCCCGTCTCAACCCTATGGTGAGACTAATAGAATCCATCCCTGATGTAAGGTTTGGATAAGGTCATTCAAACCCAAGGGATGAAATATTGAGCAGGAGACCCGAGGCTTTGCCCTCTACCACCCATACCTGGCTCGTTCTTAAATGACCGTAGGTGTTAATGGTATATTAAGCACCAACAAACCAACCCAATTTTTGTTTTATTCTCATCGCTTGTGATGTAGGTCTCCTTTAAACTCGTAGCTTCGATAGCCACAACTTGGCTAGTGTATGTTTTTATGGTATGAACAGTCAGTGAGAGAAAATTATGTTTCTCTACCAAATGTGACTGGAAGTGTTGTTATTGGTTTAAAATACACCTTAATATGGAATTGAATAATTCGCATTATTCATAAAATTAGGTTATTCATTTGATACATTTCATAATATATTTTCGGACATATTTACCTATCATTATACCCTTTGTTCTATATATTTGGTAATGATAGCATGAACTGCTAGTGTACAGGGTTAGTAATAATGTGTACGCAGATATAACTCTATCATTTTAAGTAACAAAGACTATAAATATTCTATTATCATTCAGTTTTATCAACAGTATTACCACAGCACATATACACTTATATGTTTATGTTAGATACACACCAGATGTTGACTGTGATATAGGTACATATGGTAAAGGTACAATGTCATTTCTTGCAATGATCTAAGCAGAGAATTGACAGTCAATATATTTACTGTGGCACGTGTAAACAGAGTGTTTGTTACTATTTAAAATTTTGATTTCAATGTTTTAACATATTGCAGAGATGCAGTTTCTGAATGCTTACTAATTGTAATTGTGTAAGTGCAAGAAACTGTTTTTATTACGTAAACAAGCTTAGAAAAAAACAAGCTGAGAGAATGACAAATTTTCATATGATCCTGAAATCTTAATAAATAACAGGAATAAATCATACAAAATAGAATGTGAAGATCCACAGAAGATGTGATTATTTGTTAACGTAGCTCCACTATTAATCACAATTCATCTCCGTCGCTTGTTATTCAGTAACATTTTAATGCTAAGCCTCAATAGATGCTTCACTGAAGCCTAAGATTTTAAGATAAATATAGTTGTTGACATATGTTTATATATGCTACATTTGTGCCTAACACATTACAATTTTGATAAAAACTATCCCTCTTTAGCATATTATCTATTTTCGTTCAGAAAAACAGTGTCCATTAATAAACAAACTCAAAATCATTATTCATAACACATATTATTTTATATTTGTTATGGTTTCAAATTCTCTAAAAGACATACTCATTTCTCAACACATCAGTCAGTCTGTTTTGATAAATAACACTTAGAATGTCAGTATTTTTACTTAGGATTCCAAACATTATGACAGGATAAAGGATAAAAAATGAAAGATCCAGATTTCACAACTTTGTTTATTTTAAAATGATGAAGAAATTCTGTAGTCTTGTCATCGGTAAGTATTCAACTATCGTGTGGACACAAACAAGGAGCTGAAATTGAAATTGAGAGAAAACGTTCAGAATTATTGAAAAATGTGTTTTGTGCTCGTTTGGGAATATTTAACTTCCCTGTGCGATATTAATATCCACGTTTTTGTATTATGATCATTAGAGCGTCATGTTGTATTGTTATTACTATAAGGTAAGCAGAAAATTCCTATTGTTCTGGATCACCTAGTCTTATATCCCTTTTGCTCTTTCAAAGGTTTTCGTGTAAATCTTTCTTTTTAAATAATGTGCTTACTTTTTTTTTTATAAATTTTGAATTTAAATCACAATCGTTCACACCTGGGTATTTTTGCTTTAATTAGGTAGCTACGCTTCATTGAGAGAGATGTTATTTTCGCTTTGTACTTATTCATATACGATTTCATTTTAGCAATTCACCCCAATAATACATGTAGTCATTTGTGTTTTATTTGCGTTTTTAGCTTTGCGGAGGATACATCTTCACAAGCATGCTTAGAAATCTCATGATGTTAACTAACGGGGAAAACATAATGAATAAAAAGGACATTTGCTTTAATTTTAAATGAAAAAGATATTTGTAATTTTTAACATAACGGATTGCATAGAGGTAACTGATGCTAGCTTAATACGTTGTAATTCATAAATACATCCCACAATGATATTTTCTGGCTTCAAGTTGAGAGAATCATTTGCAATTTAAACAAGTTTTGATTGTAACAGTTACATTTAAGTATAGTTGTTAGTCTCGATTTATGTGCAAGTAACATAGTCGCCTTGCGTGGTCTCATTTGGGGAAATACTATATATTTCATTGCGCGATGAATCTCAATGTTGTTGTTTTTGACAATCGTTTCATTGTCGCTACCCCAGGTTTCATAAGAATGTGCCATATACGAAAACATAATTATCAATTTACCTCTTTTGTTATTGTTTTACAATATGGCAAAAACTACAAATCCACTTTCGATAGTAATGATAAAACACTTACATTAAAAGTCCAAGAGGTACGATAAAGATAGAGCCTACTACGAAAAAACTCAGCCCCGGCATCCAATCCTCTGTCTCAGAATAAAGGTTATTAAATATACTGCCTCCGACCAACGAGCAAATATTCTCTGCCACAAATAAATTCGCAAATAATATTCCTGAAATATAACAAATTCTTGATATTATCGATAAAATCAGGGTGTACAATTGTAATGATATTTCCATTTTAACGTCTTAGAATGAAAGATTTTGAATGATATTATTATATTAATAGTTTATATCCGTAAAGGTAAAGTGTCATGTATTTAATTTGTGTTGTTGTTTATGATAATAACATGCATATCTAAACACTTTATAGGGACTAAATACGGTGCGCTGTATGTGACTCACATGATAAAGACATGATGTAAAAATATCCAAAAAGTAATCTTATATTTTAGCATACAAGAACATATCCAAACTATTATGTTTGAGTAAATATACTTTTCTATTTAGAACCGTGCATAAATTTCCACTTTAGACAATCATACATAGCAAAGAATAGTAATAAGCACATGATAAACACTCAAAATAGAAGAACCGTTCAAACGTGTTTTTACAGTATATAATTGTTTATATTGGGTTATAAAGTAATATAACTTAAATAAAATAATTTCAGTTGTAATTACTTCACAAAATGATTATAAATAGTTATAATCCTTATGTAAATATATATTATATTTACTCAACTTCCTTGTCGCCTTGTAATGTGACTGGTTAGGTGGAGACTTTTCGGATAATGTGTTGCTATATTACCTTGTCTATCAACATCTACGTATCTGGATAATATAGCACGCATGATAGGAAACGTCACAACCGAAAGTACCCCGGCTCCTAAAGCTGCAAAATAATGAAAAATATAAATTAATATATATATGTGTCATGAGATGTTTAATATATAATGATACATTAATAATTAATGATAATATTAGGTATAGTGTATACTACCTGAAATGCCGTAAATATTAAAAACCTTGTTGTTTTTAAAACAAAATAATTGATAGATGGATAACCCTGTGTTTTGGTTATAGTTATGGTAATTGGGCTGTGGAAATCGAAATTCTATAATTACAAAATTAATTAGCATATTTCCAGAATATTTATTTTAATTTTGAATAGATAAACGTATGTACAGAAAAATACTTACCTGCATACATCATAAATTTGGTTGTTGCAAAACCAGTAACGATATTTAGTCCAATGTTTGACAAGCATCCAAGTGTAGCTAAATGTATATCCTGTACACAGTTTTGTAATATTTTCATGATAGACATCCCTAAAAGGAATTCAACCATATCCTTGACAAAACCATACCAACCAATTTCTTCTGAAGTCCAACAAAATGGAGACTTCAATTCGTATAGTGTTGTTATTCCATACGCAGAATTTCGAGCGAAATAAATAATTATGAAAGCAGACCAAGCCATCATAAAATGTCCATTTTTGTTTCCAATAACCGTTGTCTTATCATAGAAAAATCCAAATATTCTTTTAACACCTTTGTAAAAGGTCAGATTTTTAGATGACACCGTGGTTATGGTCTCTTCGACCAAAACGCAAACAAATATTGCCAAAAATAGAAAGGCTCCTAGACATATGAGCATAGGCATAAGATATCCGCTATAATGGATCAGATATCCCGCCCCTATTTTGGCTACACTTGCTCCTAATCCAATTAAAACCTCAAAGACAACTAACCCCACTGTTCTTGTTTGATTGTAGCCTGTTTTATCAGCAATGGCGGCAGTATTAGCAATAAAATACAGATAGCTATTACCAGTGATGCCTGACACGGCATAAGGCGCAATAAAGAACACAAATGGCAAATGGTTGTAGTTTATAAATGCCATCATACCGTAGCGTAGAGCATCACCCATAAGTGAAATTATCAAAAGCGGTTTTCTGCCGATAAAATCCGAATACAGGCCGTACAAAAGTAGTGATGGAGTGCCAAAACCATGTGAAATCAAACTGAAATACCACGTCCATTTTGCCGCCAGCTTTTGGTTTACGTTCTCAGATGTTTGGCTTTGGTTCGAACCGCATGCACTTGTTGCATTTAATTGACTTACGGATGTGAGATTGTTTGCCCTGTTATACTCCGACGCTCGTTGATAAACGTAAAGGGTCTGATTAAGGCTTCCAAGCTCCGCGACAGCCATGTATAAAAACGTCATACACATACGTAAAATCACCTGAGTTGTCAGGGTTCTGTTTGTAGATTTGATTTTCTCTTCCTCCCTATCGGTATTCACTAACAATGGTTTATTCTCCGAAACAGTATCCATCTTTTAACATACAGGGTCCTGCCTTCTCTTCCGCATCACCCTCGACCGACAAAATCAAATAAATTAAATAATCACATTTATCGGAGGAATGTACATGTGTATACAAACTATCCGTCCGATATCTAGCTATCCGGTGTTATCGGCTGCCTTGGGTATCTATATCTGTGTGATATGTACATATGTAAGCAAATGAAAGACAATATTTCATATAATTGTACACATCTCGATCGCATTGTTGTGTAGGCGAGACGGGTTAGTGACTAGATATATCAGATAGCTAGTTTAAAGTATTTTAGTACATTAGGATAGCTAAAGTACGAGTGTTGGTTGTAAATACCAGCTGTACTTGGGCTGTTACAGGGTAGATATAGCACTTCTGTCATTTTGTTAGGTCGTATTTTCGCTAGTAGGCAGCCATATTGGAACATGCTGTAGTGATGTAAACTTATAGCACGCGTATTCTCATTGGCTAGGTTCAGAGTGAATAGCCAATGAGAACTGTCCGCGGTATGTATAAGCCGGTTTCTTCACCTACGCAGGGCAGAAAGAGCTGGACAGCTTGCCAAATAAACCATAACCATGTCCAGGTAAGGATGGGTTAACTGCCACGTTAGTAATAAGGGTCGGAAGGCCTGAGAGACCCAGTATAGGGCCATGGGTGGAGTTACCACATGTTAGTTTGGGCATGCCGCACGGAAATTAACAAGACTTCTCGGTTTGACAGCCAGTGTATAGAACATCTGATTTATATATATATATATATAATATAGTTTAAGTGTGGAGAAACACAGCAATGAAGCTGACACAGGACTGAGTACATTTCATATATTTCTCCCTGTTAAGTATTAAATAGACCGTTTGGCATTAGAAATGGATGTCTCACAACGCCTAGTTGGAAGTTTTATCAGCTTTAGGGGTAAATATAGGATCTTGACTAGTGAGTGTAAAAGCTAGGATATAACTAGCTGTAAGATTGGCTATTAATGTAAAGGGCAGGTGGTGGGGATAAATAGTTTGTGATACATGAATTAGGATGTTTATCTAGAAAGGCTCTCAGGTTTACTCTTACTGGTGCAAACTTTGTTATTAAACTTAAATTTTGATGTTACTTACCGTCCATATTCTACAATGGCCCCGACATGCTATTTCTGATTCTGGTTTTCATTTTTCTAATCTCCCGCCTGATGGGAAAAGAACATGGTGGAAGAGTGATATTGAGGAATAGGTGTCTGGCATATGAGATCACAAAATGAAACACAACGCGAAGTACGTTATTATACCCACTATATCTGGGGTTGACACCAGATCCCCCTTCTACTACAGTTGAATTACACTGACAGCGGATTCGATTGTATTTATGTTCTATGTTGTGATAATAATAATAACAATTCGAGGATCTTATATACCGCTTTATCACAACCTAGTTCCTAGGTCGTCTCAAAGCGGTTCACAAATTATTATCCGTGGTTATAAGGCCTTTGCAATTAGCCAATATCTTTCTCAGTTCCCTTGGGAGCATACTAGCCGGTGCTGCCGTTTCGGCGCTTACAGCTAGCATTCAACAATTCTAGCACTGCCCAACCACGTACTCATTTACAGCTAAGTAGACTGGAACAAGCGGAGTAAAGTATATTGCTCAAATATACAACACAGTGCCGTGACGTGACTCGAAGCCGCAACCCTTCGGTCACGAGCCCGGCGTCCTACCACTAAACTACCGTGCCTCCTTTGATAAGCGAGACTATTGTGGACTTTTTAATTAAGTTGAAGAGAACAAGATCCTGTTATCAAATATGTTCGCAATGTTCGTTATCTTTAAAAAAGACAAAGTGCTTGCATAAAATATTGTGTATTCTCTTTTATAAATGCATTGAAAAAAACAACAACATTTATTTATCTATTTACTTGTACTGATAACCATACTCTTGTTATCGTTTACACAGACTGTCACCAAATCGCGGCAATGTTTCATATCAAATGTACTCCTTATCATGTTATGGGTTTCATCCATATACAAATGTACATAGATTAAGTAAAGATACCTTGTTGAAAGGTAAATCAAAGGTAGAACATAAATTAACAAGATACTTTACTCCGCTTGTTCCAGTCGACTTAGCTGTAAATGAGTACGTGGTTGGGCAGTGCCAAATCCAACTTTTTGGCCTTTGCTAATAAAATCACTTTTTACCATGTGTTTAATTCGCCCTTCTGATCTGTTTATTAATTCCTTTCTTATAGTCTCTGTTATAATAAATTTGAACTCATAACGTTGGCGAAAGTTAATGTGCGACAAAACATTACTGTTTTACAATACACTGAGAGGAATCAGCATTGTTGTTATTGGGCAGATTATGTGCAGATTATATGGTTGCCATTGTGTTCTCAAGGAAATTGTCTCTACATTTTGCAGTATAAATGTTAACGTTTTTGATAACAAGTGTCCATTGTTTTTTCGTTGAAACATGTACAGCTCTCTTGGTTAGAACGTTTTATTACTTGCATGGTGGTTTTCGTCGATGAAGCATAACACTCTTACTATACCGGTACACTTGGTCTTATTTTTTTTATTTTTTTTTATTTTTTTTAGTCATCTCCGTATTAACATTTCCTTTGTTGATATTTTGAATGATTTTTATTAGTTTGTAATTCGAATTACAGTTATGTCTAAAGTATTTGTCGAAAAGATTATCGTTGAAGAACGACATTTTGATTTTGGCTGATTTATTATAACCACTTGTATGCCAATTCATACCTTTATGAAGAATACCTATGTTTACATTTTTAATGTTTCAGGAACAATTCTTGAAAACAAAATATGGTTATATAATTAGTTTTATTTAATTGACTAATAAGCAATAAATACCAATTATTTGGTAAACATCTAGGTATGGAATGTTCTAAAATTATTCTGCTTTCTAATAGATTTTTTTAAACGGTGTTTAGTAAAACAAATATTTATATGAAATGGAAATAAATATCACAGCATCAACTCATAAGGTCAAGATAGATAAGACACTCAAGAACGAATGATAACAATCAGCACAAGGATTATTACAAAACAAAGAAAATACACGTGGAGCATGAGTTCCCTCTGTAGGTGACACCAAGTGAGGTCATGAAGGGTAGTCCGTCCCTGCAACACACTTTAACCGAGCCTCAAATCAAATTGGCTTGTTTTAACGGTTGTCTTGGTATAGCATTGTAAGTTAAGAACAAATATTATTTTTGTGAAAAGATTTCAATTTATTTGAAAGAAACAATAAAATGTATGACAATTGTTGTCACCTTTGTATCCGGAGGTTTTTCTTCTTTCCGTGTTTGTAACAGAGCAAGAATCTATTGGAAAGGAAAAAAGTGTGTAAGAAGCTCGAACTAAGGTTTCATACTTCATAGAAGGAAAGGGATGCACGCAAAAATAAGGTTAACAGCTATAGCAGTTCTAATACTTAACTTATCGATATTAAATACAGTATTAAAGGTTAAATGATATGTGACATTTCGTTCGCATTGTGCTTACGTCTTTCCATATGGTAAAGCCGAATACTGTTTGAAATACATTTATTTTATAATTTTCAAACATAGGTTCATATAACTATTTATAATGCCATTAATGATATTTTAAAATTCGAACGAATGTTAGAGGAGAGTACTTACATGAATATGATGAGTGAGAGTAAATAAAACGCTCCCATGGTAAGGTATACAAAACCCGCCATGTATGTTTGAGTCCGGGCATATATCTCACTGAAGAGGGTCTTGCCGAGCATACCACATACGTCCTCTATCACATATATGTTACCGAACACAGCACCTTCAATTTACAAAATAAAATTTAAAAAATACTAGTTTTATTGTAATTAGAATAGTTGGAATAGTTGAACTTGCAAATAAAACAATATAGATTTTTTTGTAAAGTTATGTTTATGTGGAACAATGAACTTTAAAATTACAATTGCAAAATAGATCTATAGTTGAAAGCATAACAATTAAAGCAAAACCGTCTTAAGGTTGTCATGTTACAAATGTACATGATTTGATAATTGTATTTGCAGTCTTTAAAAACAAAACAAAGACCAGAACAATTTCTGTAATGACCTTTTCGAAAATAACTTCTTTTTGTTCTTATGCTTTAGTCATCGTAGTCTTGCCTACCATATACCATTATACGAGCTTTGGCAGGTTATATATACCTTAGTGGGGAGAACGTTCAGTTATTTTAATTAGAATCATCTTATATCAATCTGATAAAGATAATAACATAATTGTCATAAATTTGATAGGTTTGCCCATAAGAAGGAATAGATGGCTGATGTCAACAAGTGTAATAATTAGTCTTATCTGGTGAGATTTGAGAATAATCCTATTATCAAATTACCGTGACCATTCAAACATTGTATAACTAACTCTCATTAGCTTTACTGAAGTAGAATACCTTGTTTATCTTTATCCATCATGTTGGAGGCGAAAGCTCGGAGAAGAGGCCTTGCCATGACAGACAGAATACCCGCTCCAGAGCCTGAAATAAAAGTCGAGGTTATCAAAATATATCATAAATTACTAAACATTATTCATTTATGATGATTTTAACATAGGAAATTATGTTAAAAGGTTGTATTTTAACGGATAATTATTTATCAGTTATTAGTTCAAAACCTGTGTTATACACTTGTGCAGAAGATAAATGAACCTGGGTTATAAAAATATAGTTTGGGAAGTGAGACGAGCGGGACTGGGTGGTATGACTACAGTGACTTCTAGGCTTAATTTACAATCGTGTCCGTGTAGAACTTGTGGAATTTCGGAGGTTCCAGTTCCTAATCTGGATTCAGGCCTTTTCCATTTTAACTCTCCTGTCCCACATGCAAGAAAATAAAGTCGGTGTAAGTGTATAATAACTAGCTCGAGAAAGAATAACGTAACACTTACTTATATACAGCATCAGACTAGAAGTGGCAAGTCCAGTGATAACACAGGTAGCTATAGATGACAGGAGGGCTAATATGATCACTGCTCCGTGTGAAAGACACATTTGAAGTCCCTTCACAACAAACAGACCAAATACGTACTGAACAATATCAGTTCCAAATCCATACCATCCTATTGTTCTTGAGTCCCAGCAAAATGGCGAACGAAGCTCATAAAGCGTTCCTATAGTGTTGAAAACAGTTGCTACCATATACAATAGAAAAAATGATAGCATTGTCATATTGAATGTGAAAACACTGCCAGTGGCGATATGAGATTTGCTGAGAAACATTCCGAAAATTTGTTTCAGATAAACAAGTAATGTGATATGTTTGGTTGATGTAGGTGAACGCGTGTCCGATACTCCGAACACTACAATAAAGAAACACAAACCAAATATCCCGGATGTTGCAACCATAGGATACATGTACCCGAAGTCTTTGATGAGGTACCCCGTCCCAACTTGGGCGGCACATACACCAACCCCAATCACTGCTTCAACTATCGCGATACCGAAGGCTCTCGTGTTGTTGCTATCGGTTTTGTCCGCTACTGACGCCATCATGGCCAAATAAAACGGATAGTGACCACCACATAGCCCTATACACACGTAAGCAATAAAGAAGTAGACCAATGGAAGATTTTTGTACACAATGAAAGCTTTAATAGCATATTGAATGCAATTTCCAATGCAGGGAATTATCATTAATGGTTTCCTGCCGACAAAGTCCGAATAGGAACCATAGAGCAGTATCATCGGAATAGATATGCCGTGTTCACATAAGGAAAAGTACAACAGCCACAAGGTTGCCTCCGACTGGTCGGTCTTTTCATTTCCAGCACTGATGTTGCTTCCACATGGATCCAGTGATGTGGTCGGTGAGTTTTCATGGGAAGCATTTAATGCAGTGTTGGTTGAATTTGAATTTGTCTCTATCCATTTATACACATACTGGTTTTTAGTCAAACCTCCCATTTCTAACCCTATTACAAATAGGATTATCACAATAACACGTATGGCGACGTCTTGATTACATCCCAAAGACGCATATTGAACTGGTTCAGCAGGCTGTCCAGGATCCTGGCCATTATCCAAAAGTGCTTTTGTTTCCGAATCAGAAGTCATTTTTCCACTTTTATGTGAAATTCACCGAATATCCTCATATTCCAAATCCAGACCCACTTTTATGTGATACACTAGTTGATTAACTAGATTCGAGCAGATAATCTTTGTTGATAAGTTATGTTCGGTAGTCGTGTATTCAGAGGTCAGTATGTGTGTCATCATATGCGTTACTTCATTGCGTACAACAACAGATAAAAACCTGTTTGTAGACATATATGCATGTAATATAGATATTTAAATATAAACTGGCCTATCTATCGTTATACTACATGTACGTGCCCTTTTTTTATCATGAATCCTCAGTGCAGAATGTTTTAGTAGATCACGCCAAGAATACCACAGGCTATGAAATCAAAGTCACATGCAGTACATGTCTGGCATGACGCTTGCTATTGAGTTCTTGTTTTCGCATCATATTTATATCTACTTTAATAGTTCAAGATTATTTATATTTTATTGAGTATTTTGTTAAATTGTATTCATGAAGTCATATAACGTTTGAGCGTCCTGATTATGTTCCAAAAAAATATATATCGTATATATGCTTTAAGAATGATAGGTTTTCCCTGCCATGATAGTTGGTTGTTATGTATACCGTTAAATGAGTGGGACATGAAGAAAATCTAACTAGAGTTAGTGATATAAACTTTCATGAAAGGTGACCATTAGTTATAACTCTTACACAACCCCAGCTTCTTATAAAGGTTCACAAAATAATATTTACATTCGCTCCCATTGAAGCTGTGTAAACCGTGACTGCGTATACTTAACCGTATAGGCAGTGAGATTCCTTGGAGACCATTGTTTCCTATTGATGACGTAATTTACATTGTGACGTCATAATGGTAACGTTGGAGATCCATCGCTGCTCGCAGGCCGTAGGCTGTTCATTTGTTTGGATTTACTCACGTTACGGAGGCTTTGTACCATTATAAAAGCAAATGTATTGGATTTGGCTTTATTCTGAGTGTACCATCATAGTACGAAAATATGTAAATATAAGAATTGATCTTCAGTTTGACTGCATATACGGTAGTATGAACGCAGTTGGCAACGAACATATTATTTATGGAGCGCTAACGCGCTCCATAGAATATGTTCGTTAGTATAGTAGATACTGTATTGATTTTACTCAAGCTAGATATATAGGTATATATATATAACAAGACAGTCGGTTATTATCTCTACCTTATTCGGGGAAGTTTTTATGGTTTACCAACAGTAAGTTATATTGTTTAATTAAGACGAGCTAGTAAAAGAGGTTTTCACAACAGAGAGTAAGTTATCTTCTTTAATTAACACGATCTGGTAAAAGATATTCTCACAACACGAGAGTATGTAAGCATGTTCATTTAGCTCGAGCTAGTTTTTATTTTGGGTTCTCAAAACTTGATAATCAGTTATCATATCTATTTGACTCGAACTTGTTAGAGCAGAATATCTTGCAATGAATTATAATTTTCTTGTTTTGTTCTTATCATATTGTACTTGTTCAAGTTTATTGTCTGTGAAATTTACCACGAAATATGAAATCACAGTACAGTGCAATATGTAATCGTAAACGACAATGAATATGTGTATTACGTTAAGGTTTACATATAACAGATGTGTGTAGTGTTGATGGATGATATAGTTTGAATATGTAGCATGATTGTTTAAGGAACACATATTACATATTTTACCCTGTTAATGGATTACGTAATATATATACATGTATTTGCATTATATCTATGATTTTATACATATGTGTTGTATGTTTAAGGATAACATGTGTGTGTTTTTTATGTTATTTATTACATATTACATATGTTCATTTGTGTTGATGGTTTCAGGGTTCGAGACCTACGTGGGACAGTCGCCAGGTACTGACCGCAGGTCGTTGTTTTTTCCTCGGGAATTCCGGCTTTGCTCCACCACCAAAACCTGACACGTCCGTAAATGACCAAAGATGTTAATACGACGTAAAACACAAACAAACCAAACCAAATAATAGTTAACCTATGCGTAGCATGTTATTGATTACCGGTATGTTTTATATTAACGGCTTACATATTTGTATTATGTGTATGGATGATATATGTATTATGTTTATGTATTTCATATAATGATGTATTATGTTTATATATCCTAAATGTATTGTGTTTAAAGATTGTATATATACATACATGCAATATGCAACATGCAATATGTTTATAGATTACATAATAAATGTGTTTTATGTTTATGGGTTATTATAATTTATGTGTAGAGCGTTGATGGGTTACATTTTGTACATTAGTATCGAATTGCATGTTTGTATCACGGATTATAAACTTACTTGTGTCTTACTCATGATTTACATATGCTTATGTCATTTTTAGGAATGTTAAAACATATACTAGTACATTTTTTGTACGCAGATAATTTTTATGCTTTCATACAATATAATTGTTTCATTATCACCAAAACCTTTTTCATTAAAACACCTTATATAGCTCTTGGACTAAGGTCATGGAACGTCCCGAAACTGTAAATGGCATTATTTATTCGATTTGATAATTTTCTAATATAGAAATTATATGCACATTTTACCGGCAATACACGTGGTATGGTAAAAAAAAAAAGGGATTATATTTGATACTTTTGATAATAACTGGCTAAACAAGACAAATGCATCGCAAAAAATGTATGTGTCTGGGCTTATAATGTAACAAATTGTGACTGTATAACATAATGAACTTCCAAAACAGGTAGGATTAGTCCAACAAGATTGCTTTTCTTTAATGTCATTTGCAGCGCGTTACCATAATACAATATGAGTTGTTCCCCCTTGTCGGGAAAACCCGTTTACTGATTAATCCATTCCCATTCATACCAGCCGGTTGTAATCGCTAAATGCGGGATTTATTCTTATTATCATGGGTTTTTTTTTGTTTTTTTTTAATAATATCTCAGTTTCTTTTTTCTTTTCAAAAAAGCATTAAATCTAATCCAGGATCCAATGTTTTACAGCCATTCGATATTATATTTATTTTATGTCTAAGCTCATTCACCCCTGAAGACACATTTGAACTCTTCTAATTCAAAAGCTGGAATAGTCTATTATGAAATTTCAGGGGTGAATGAGTTAAGACAGTGGCCTCAATCTGGCCCGTACTTTTTACACGCTTTCAAGAAACACTGAGCTCCAGGAACATTTGTAACCCTAAAGGGAAAAATATGTTTTTTGGGGCTTTTTTAAAATGCAATTGCAAACGCAAATATGTTTTTAGCATTTTTTCTTCGTAATTGTGTTACTATTCAATCTTCATTTATCTAAACGTTATTGAACATTCAGTGTGTAAGTTTAAAGTATTATGTGGCAACGTTTAGTCGTGTAAATACACGCGTGTACACCCACTGGAAATCCTCTTATTGTCGAACACTAGTCATAAATGACTCAACTGTTTACATTTGCAATTCATAAGCGTCTTTTGAAAAAAGAGTTGTACGTGCATGATTTATTGCGTAAAAAGAATGTGCATGTTTGTGAGTCACAGCAGAAAAAATCATGGTTATTAACAAAACTAGTGTCATTACACATTCCACGTTTTAGAATACTTCCTTATTCAATATGTTATAGACTTTTATATTGTCACTGAAAACATAACGCGACAAACACTGTACACTTTACTTTAATTTTCAAAATATTTTGATATTCTTTTAATAAATATGTCACGCTTAACCGTTCACAAACGTGTGTATGTTTACAAGAAGTACATTCTTACAATAAAATTTCATTCTGGTCACATACAAACGAGAAAAACCTATACTAAATTTACACTGAGAAAATTGTTTTTTAAGTCGCACTCATGTTTTTAATTGTAAAGTTCAAACACCTAACACTGTTTCAAATCACTGTAATGGATAAGAAATAGAAAATAAATATACCTTAGAACAGACGCTGAGGGCAACACTCATAGTTAAAGGTCTATACGACACAGAACTAGTATAAGATGGTTAGTAACAATATGTGTCTACACCTCACTTGAAATATTTCCACTGGAGTTGACAATAGAGTTGTCTTGTGTGTTCGACCCATAGGGTGTTACAGCAGTGCTTGTTTTATCGGTGGTAGTACTGTCCCCTTTTACTCCAGTCTCTGAACTAACCCCTCCGGAGATATACAGAATTCTGGAAAAGATATAAGTTACTATCATACAGTTAAATACTCCGGTATATGTTAATGAAGAAATAATGACTCGAAAACAGCTGTTCAAGTACGGCTGAGCCGACCGAGGCCGTAACAAGCTAGTCGACGTCACCATTTCACCATATTGACCCATACAGGAGGTTTTAACTGTTTTATTATAACGAAAGAAATTGACACATTCTTCTATGATATCAAAGACTCTCTTATCATTTGCAAATTTTCACCAGCAGTTCCCGACTTTCTGTTGTTCTGTAAACAATCGATGGTTTGACATTGTATCTGTGACAGAATACCTGTTAGCTTGATTCTGGATAAACATACAAGTGTATGACTCGTAGATAATTGCCCTCCTGTAACATAGCGGGTCAATTAATCAACAGAATAAAAAAAAGCTGGGTCAGGTGACTAATTTCGCCAATCCCAACATTAGATTATTACAAAATGTAATAGAGGATCAACAAATCGAAATGCAGTATGTATTTCGATGCACATAAAAGACCTATTGAGGTCAGCGTGTACAGCTATACTGGTGTGGAATTGTTACATTACAATAACAGCATGACAGAGCAGTTAGCCTCGACGTTACATGTAATTAGAAGTGCTACTTATTGTTATGTATGTGATTTCCTTCCCCAATACATTTAGCAGTAGTGTTTACTCTTTGACTTACTGTTCAGGAAATACGATATAGCCACGACATCGTTTGCCGGTTTCTAAATTATACTGGTATCACCTGTATCTACAATGTTACCCATTTAAAATAATTGTAATGTTGTAGTATTTTATGATTTTGTCGGCTGATAATTGTTTGTTTGTTTGTTTATGTTTAACGGCCCATCAACGGCTGTGGTCATTTAAACATGAACGAACTATTTTGAATACGCGCGTTCAGACAATATGTTAAGTATTTAACAACTAGATAATAGAATTATATTTAGCTAATTATTGTTGCTATATTCATATATAGGCAGTTCATTTATCGAAATTAATTTCATTTTCCTGATCTGTCGGGAGATCGATAAAAGGTTGAACTGTTTGATTTCAACTGCTTAGCGTATTCATGCAAAATGTGCATCAGTTTTAGTTCAATATCCAAGCAAATACAAATAATATAAAAAATAATCCTTAAATATTCCATGATTTTTACTTACATTACCATGATTAAAACGATAAGGTAAAGGCCTGAAGCCACCAGGTAGGGGAATCCCCGGAGGATTTCGACTGTGGCTTGGTATATATTGGTAGACAGAGAGTTACCAGCTAGAACCGTCAAGATCTTTACCAGTTGGTATATCATAAAGAATGATCCTGAAATGAAGATTGTGATGAAGAGATGTTTTAGAATATAAAAATAGATTTATTGAACAACATAAGATACTACAATGAAGTTAAATCCTCATATTTTTACAGTTAAATTAAGGAAACTTCCATTTAGTTTTATAAACATTTGATAACCCTCAAAATTAAAACTAGATAAAAAGATAAGTGATCACTAGCTAGAGAACACCAAACACTGAAAGGCCTTGTCATATGCCATTACCCACTTGTAATCTGATTACTACAAGGTATACGCACATATATTATCCTAGACACGGCACATCGAGTTACTGTATGAACGAGTAAACTTCTCACTTTGTTTACAGTCAGCTCTTTTTAGAGAAATGAGTGACAGAATTACTATTCCGTCTTTGCGTATTGCAGCGTTATCTTCTCTCGTGAGCAGGGATTGATTGTTACGTCATTGGTTTGTGTGAGAAAATTACGTCGTTTTCTCAAAATTTGATGACGTTACTCTCACAAACAAATGACGTAACAATCAATACCTGCTTACAAGAGCAGATAACTCTGCAATACGAAAAGACGGAATAGTCGGGCCTTGGTAATCAAACCACGACTTAAATGTTACAAGTGATTGCTCTGTAATTCAATCAGTGTTTTAAGGTCCGATTTAGCCTTTGCTCTATACAAAGCCATCCTAGTTAATAAGCTGTTTCCCAATCAAGCCAGGCTCTCTTGAAACAACAGTAGCTTTACTGCATACAACTGAGAAACTACTCACCTTGCTTACTGTCATCTACCATACTAGACATGGCCGACCGAATTACTACACCTTGTAACAAGGACAGTACACCAACACTTGTTCCTGGATAAAAAGAGCTTGGATAATCGTTTATTACGTATGCATTTAATTAGTCCATACAAACTTATGATAACTCTTCTAACATCAATTAGAGGATATTACTTTATTTCAATATTTCTTTAAAAGCAGTCAAATCACAAACTCAGGAATAAATGTTTCTGCAATTACTTAAATTATATTCTCAAATTGACTTATCTAAATTACTAATGTATCAATAGATAATTCTATTGTATTAATCTGAAAATGTCTTTAATATTTTGTAATGAATTATGTAATCTACAAAATATTTTTCGTCTTACTCTAACCAAGGATGTAATACCAATGGATCAGTTTTGGCGGGAGTTTTCGCTAAACTAAGGACTTCTCCAAATATGCATACCATACTTGAGTCAACGATACGGTGAACCACGTGCGTTAACAGTAGCCGTCGATGAATGGATCAGTAATTATTCTAAATTATTGGAACAATTATTCTTATTGTGTAGACTATGGGTGAGATTGTGTAGACTATGGGTGAGATTGTGTAGACTATTGGTGAGATTGCGTAGACTATGTGTGAGATTGTGTAGACTATGGGTGAGATTGTGTAGACTATGGGTGAGATTGTGAAGACTATGGGTGAGATTGTGTAGACTATGGGTGAGATTGTGTAGACTATGGGTGAGATTCGTAGCATGATGTTTTTATGTAAATGTCTTCTTCATCTACATACAATTTACTTAATTTCCTAGAGCTCATATAGATTTATTATCTCATAACTTAAAAAAGTCAAAAAAGTGTTCCCTAAATCAGTAATATACATGTATACTGTAACTTATATGTATTTTGCGTAAACTTCATTTTTGCCCACATTTGCGTTCAGTATTCTCGTAAACAAATTTTAATTCGTAACGTCAGCCATATAGAAACACATTGAGTAATTCACGAAATTAATACCTAATGAAACGTTTTCAAACCAGAATTAATCTACATTTGATATTTCGTATAATATTGTGGAGTGCTTACTGAAATTTACTTACGACTTAAGACTTACTGATAACATATGTAAAACGTTTCCTAAACAACCACAACTAACCGTTACCCACGTGACCTGCAAGACGTCTGATAACAATCGTTTTGCCCATTAGTGAAAGTGCGGATATGCATTTGAATGTACAAGGAGGGCAAGAATTTCATGTTCTTACCAAGATAAAGCATCCAGGATTGTGAAGCAATGCCTATGATGATGTTGTCGCTTATCGAAGACAAGAGTCCTATAATAGCTAAAGGCTCGTCCCGCCTGTGTTTCACGATTAGTTTTAACAATGCTGCTCCTAATGAAGTATGGATCAAGGACGAAGACGCCGAGTACCATCCAATGTTTTTTGAGTTCCAACAGAACGGAAATCCCATGTAATAGATTGTTGATATACCAGAAACCGCCATACCCGAAAATTCCAGAGAAATGTATATAGAAAACCAGTAAAGGAATTTCCAGCGTTTATTGCCGTGAATCTGTGTCCTGTCATATAAGAATGTCACAGAATCTTTGAAGAGATCAAACGTCGATTTATTTCGGGTCTTCTGTTCTAACGTTTCTGGCACAAAACTGAATATAAATAGTGCCAGCAAAACATTTAAACCAGCAGTCAATATCACAGGGAAGAAATATCCCATGCTCGCTATCATATAGCCTGTTCCAATTTTGGCTCCAAATGTTCCTATGCCAAGAAACACATCAACTAGTGCAAAAGCTGCTGTTCGATTGTGATTTCTGTCTGTAGTATCAGCAATACTAGCGTCATTTGCAATACTGAATAGGTATCTACAGCCACTTAATCCCTCCACAGCGGCTGCAATGGCAAAAAAGTACAGAGGCAATTTCATGTAAATTGCTAAAGCTTTAATTCCGTATTGTAGAGACATGCCGATTGTAGAAATCAAGAACAATGGTTTACGACCTATTTTGTCAGAATATGTTCCAAACACTATAACAATTGGTATGGTTGGTACATGTTCGGCGATATTGCAATAAAATGACCATTTTGCTGCAAGTTTTTGACCTAATTCCTCTTCTATAGAAGTTCCATTTACATGCCTACCGCATGAATTATCGGTTCTGTTTCGATGCCGAAAACCCGTTGCGTTCGCAGTTCTAGATAAATCTCTCGTAAATTGAATGATGTATTGGGCATTAGCTTCCGATCCAAAATCTAACACCAATGATGAGAATACTACAGCAATGACAAAAGCTGGGTTACTTGTCACAGGAGTGACACGCTTCACGTGGCTTTCACTTTTGACTTCGGTGGAGTTTGCATTGCTTAAAAGTTGTGAACGTTCACTCTTGCGCCCCATTATGAACTATTAAGGCGCCTGTCGTTTTTTTTTTAGTTCCATGATTGTTAATCTCATTTTGGACGAAACAGAATTTAACGTTGTTATAACTCTATATGATGACTGCTTACAGTTGTGTATTATAACCATCACATGGTATCTATGTCCTTGGTATGTAGATAAATATTATATATATATATATATATGTGTGTGTGTGCATAGCATATGTAACTATCTATTTACATGTATGTACATCAATACACATGAATGTTACAAATTGTCCCACCTACTTAAAAAATGAAATTGAATATATAATCCAATTAGTCCTGTCTTGTGTTTTATGTTTTGATGTGAAGATTATTTTTATTATTTTTAATTAAAATCTGATTATTTTGTGATTCATTATTGTTTCTAGAAAAAAATACCAACGATGGTGTTTCAAAACATAAACAAGAAGAAGTGAATGTAAGCACATGCTAGTGATAATATTCACAATAAAGTATCAAAATATTTCGTGATTAAATTGTAGAAGCAGAAAGATGTCTTTACGAGCACACTTGGGTAAGATTATCTTGTTATTTGTTGCATGTTTAAGTTCGGTGTATGTTTGATACGTTTTTAAAAATGTCTTATTTTATTTATAAGTTTTTTTTTTATTTTAGAATATATTTTACACATATTATGTATGAGTCATGGATATATTATAACATCGCCTATCAATATTATGATAGTGATAAGTAATCTTATCTAAGGGCTGTTTGTTTACTTTATCAATTCGGTCACCTGAACGATAGCAATACAAGGTAACATAGCATTGTGACTATTGTTGACATCACAGCTAATTCACTAGGGACAGATTCGCTGCTTCCTATTATTGACATCACAGTTAATTCACTAGGGACAGATTCGCTGCTTCCTATTATTTACATCACAGCTTATTCACTAGGGGACATATTCGCTGCTTCTTATTATTGACATCACAGCTAATTCACTAGGGACAAATTCGCTGCTTCCTATTATTGACATCACAGTTAATTCACTAGGGACAGATTCGCTGCTTCCTATTATTTACATCACAGCTAATTCACTAGGGACAGATTCGCTGTTTCCTATTATTGACATCACAGCTAATTCGCTAGGGACAAATTCGCTGCTTCCTATTATTGACATCACATCTTATTCACTAGGGGACATATTCGCTGCTTCTTATTATTGACATCACAGCTAATTCACTAGGGACAGGTTATCTGCTTCCGATTATTGACATCACAACTAATTCACTAAGGTCAGATTCGCTGCTTCCTATTATTAACATCACAGCTAATTCACTAGGGACAGATTCGCGACGTCCTATTATTTACATCACAGCTAATTCACTAGGGACAGATTCGCGACGTCCTATTATTTACATCACAGCTAATTCACTAGGGACAGATTCGCTGTTTCCTATTATTGACATCACAGCTAATTCGCTAGGGACAAATTCGCTGCTTCCTATTATTGACATCACAGCTCATTCACTAGGGACAAATTCGCTGTTTCCTATTATTGACATCACAGCTAATTCACTAGGGACAGGTTCGCTGCTTCCTATTATTGACATCACAGCTAATTCACGAGGACAGATTCGCTGCTTCTTATTATTGACATCACAGCTAATTCACTAGGGACAGGTTATCTGCTTCCGATTATTGACATCACAACTAATTCACTAAGGTCAGATTCGCTGCTTCCTATTATTAACATCACAGCTAATTCACTAGGGACAGATTCGCGACGTCCTATTATTTACATCACAGCTAATTCACTAGGGACAGATTCGCTGCTTCCTATTATTGACATCACAGCTTATTCACTAAGGGCAGATTCGCTGCTTCCTATTATTTACATGACAGCTAATTCACTAGGGACAGATTCGCTGCTTCCTATTATTTACATCACAGCTAATTCACTAGGCACAGATTTGCTGCGTCCTATTATTGACATCACAGCTAATTCACTAAGGGGAGATTCGCTGCTTCCTATTATTTACATCACAGCTAATTCACTAGGGACAGATTCGCTGCTTCTTATTATTGACATCACAGCTAATTCACTAGGGACAGATTCGCGGCTTCCTATTATTTACATCACAGCTAATTCACTAGGCACAGATTTGCTGCTTCCTATTATTGACATCACAGCTTATTCACTAAGGGCAGATTCGCTGCTGCCTATTATTAACATCACAGCTAATTCACTAGGGACTGATTCGCTGCTTCTTATTATTGACATCACAGCTAATTCACGAGGGACAGATTCACTGCTTCCTATTATTGACATCACAGCTAATTCACGAGGGACAGATTCACTGCTTCCTATTATTGACATCACAGCTAATTCACTAGGGACTGATTCGCTGCTTCTTATTATTGACATCACAGCTAATTCACTAGGGGCAGATTCGCTGCTTCTTATTATTGACATCACAGCTAATTCACTAGGGACCAATACACTGCTTCTTATTGGTGACAATTCACTAGTGGCAGATTCGTTGCTTATTATTGTTGACATAACAGCTGATTAACTAGGGGCAGATTCGCTGCTTCTTATTGCTGACATCACAGCTAATTCACTAGGGACAGATCCGTTACTTCTTAGCATATTGCACAAATATCTTCCACTTTTGTATCATTGAAATGGTGGGCAGCAGATCAATTGTGTTTTTAATGTCTCCTTAGCAGAAGACACAAAAGCCCCCGATTCTTCAGGGGAGGGCACATAACTCGACTTTTACTATATGAAAGTGGAATGCATCAGGAGAAAGTACAATGACGTAAGGATTTGCTTAAATTTAAGACTACTAAATAAATTGAATTTATCGTAGGTCGTGTGTTTCTTGATATTGACCGACTGTCTCACAAGCTTTGCTGTCTAGCATCCAACAATGGCGTGGCTAGATTTCTCTATTAACACGTGGCATTGGGTTTTTTTGTTTTTGTTTTTGTTTGTGTTCCTTTATATAAGATGTTCGTGCTCAAACTGTTGTTCAGCGTGAGTCTTAATGTGTAAACCCGGACTAAGAATTAGATGTTTGTTCTTAAAATAGACATATAATGTATTGCTCGCTAAAAGCGGCAGCAGTGTCCTTGTCCCTGTGTGGCAAATATTTTGTGAACTCTCCTCAGTATGTTTCACATAGACCATATTTAAGGGACATGTGCACCGACTGTCAATAATGTTTTTAGGAAGATCAATGTTTCGTATGCAGTTAAACTGTGATACCTATATTTAGAAATTTTAAACCAAAACGGAGACAAATGACACTAGCGTGAATAACCTCTTGATACCCCCTCTAAGGATTATTGACAAGTTCCGACCGTGAGGTCTCCAACATTTGACAGCTTTTGAGTTCTGCTAGATTGACTTCTGGTGTAGGAGACATTTGAGTTTAACAACATTCATCTCATTACATCTAAAATAAGCCGATCTAATGTTGTCATTCATGTCCATTTGAATCATATATTGTTTAAATAATCAGAACATTATTTTGTATTATATTTTTTGCTTATGATATGTGCTAAAGTAGAGTTATTTAAACAGAGATAATCTGAATGTCAACTGCATCGAAGCAGATTTGTTATTGAGGTGTGCTAGCTTTGTGCAGTTGGTATTTGTGTATCGTATGAATGCCAACTGAAAGCAGTTCAATGCTTCTATCAACCAATTTTATAATATGGTAATTTCAAAGAAATTAATTAACTTCAGCATTTAGTTAAAATTAGTGTTTATGTCGTAAACATTGAATATAAAAGCAATATTCCGGGGAGGGAACGTGACACGCAATGTAACAGTTTTGAGGTCATGTTAATGGTGAAGGTAACCGTATGACAATGGCTTTCGTGTCTAATGATGATGTCATCTGAATTTGGTAGGGCTGTATAGTGACTGACCAATACAGTGATAAATTAGTGATGTTAACGAATTAAATGATTTTGACAATTATTGTTGTTATTAATGTATGTGATACATAAAAACAACTAGTCTCTAACATGAACCCCAATACCATTATTTGATAATTAGAGCACCAAAAAAAACTGGGGTGTAGAAAAAGTAAGTGAGCGTAAGCCTTGCGATTACGAGGATGCTCTTGAATAGGAACACAACATGTTCCCGGGAGATAGATCTAAACAGGTTACATGTTCCCGATGTGTTAACTGTCTATAAAATGATAAGATAAAAATGAATAAAATTTGTCAAAAACAAAATTGAAGACCGATAACCGCTTTCATTTTGTCCCTTTTTCACCATGTGAATTTGAAACAGTCTTGAATTTGGAGTTACAGAAAATGTCCTTCATACAGTCCGAAGAATCAGTTTGATTGCCTCATGTTTCTAATATGTCGCATTAAGGAAGAAAAACGACCGTGGAATTAGTGAACAAATATGTATTGACAATTGCGAGCAGTTCAGTGACTTCTGATCAATTCACCTGCTGCCCTTTTCTTATCATTGTTATCACTCGATCCATTTTAACCTGAATGTTGCTATAACCATATACATGTGATACGCTCAATCATTGCTATCACCTACCTGTGTTACGCTAAATCACTGCTATTACCCTACCTGTGTTACGCTCAATCATTGCTATCATCCTACCTGTGTTACGCTAAATCATTGCTATCACCCTACCTGTGTTACTCTAAATCATTGCTATCACCATACCTGTGTTACGCTCAATCATTGCTATCTCCCTACCTGTGTTACGCTCAATCATTGCTATCACCCTACCTGTGTTACGCTAAATCATTGCTATCACCATACCTGTGTTACGATCAATCATTGCTATCACCCTACCTGTGTTACGCTCAATCATTGCTATCCCCCTACCTGTGTTATGTTAAATCATTGCTATCACCCTACCCGTGTTATGCTTAATCATTGCCTTCAGCCTTCCTGTTTTGCGCTCAATCATTGCTATCACCCTACCTGTGTTACGCTAAATCATTGCTATCACCCTACCTGTGTTATGTTAAATCATTGCTATCACCCTACCTGTATTATGCTAAATCGTTGTTATCACCTGACTTCTGTTATGCTTTATCAATGCTATCACCCATTCCGATTTATGCTAAATCATTGCTATCACTATACCAGTGTTATGCTTAATAATTATTATCACCCTACCTGTTTTAAGCTCAATCTTTGCTATTATCTTATCTGTTTTACGCTCAATCATTGCTATCATCCTACCTGGTTTGCGCTCAATCAATGCTATCAGCCTACATGTTTTACGCTCAATCATTGCTATCAGCCTGACTTTTTTACGCTCAGTCATTGCTATCACCCTACCCGTGTTATGCTTAATCATTGCCTTCAGCCTTCCTGTTTTGCGCTCAATCATTGCTATCCCCCTACCTGTTTTACGCTCAATCATTGCTATCAACCTGACTGTTTTATGCTCAATCATTGATATCACCCTACCAGTGTTATGCTCAATCATTGCTATCATCCAACCTGTTTTATGCTAAATCGTTGCTATCACCTGACTTCTGTTATGCTTCATCAATGTCATCACCCATTCCGATTTACGCTCAGTCATTGCTATCACCCTACCCGTGTTATGCTTAATCATTATTATCAGCCTACCTGTGTTAAGCTCAATCATTGCTATCAGCCTACATGTTTTACGCTCAATCATTGCTATCAGCCTGCCTGTTTTACGCTCAATCATTGCTATCATCCTACCTGTTTTACGCTCAATCATTGCCTTCAGCCTACCTGTTTTACGCTCAATCATTGCTATCACCCAACCTGTGTTACGCCCAACCATTGCTATCATCTTACCTGTTTTATGCTCAATCATTGCTATCACCCCACCTGTGTTACGCACAATCATTGCTATCATCCTACCTGTTTTACGCTCAATCATTGCTATCAGCCTACCTGTTTTATGCTAAATCTTTGTTATCACTTGACGTCTGTTATACTTTATCAATGTCATCACCAAATCCGATTTATGCTAAATCATTGCTTTCTGTACCCGTGTTATGCTTAATCATTATTATCACCCGATCTGCCCTGTTATAGATCATTATTATCACCCGGTCTGTCCTGTTATAAATCATTATTATCACCCGATCTGCCCTGTTATAAATCATTATTATCACCCGGTCTGCCCTGTTATAAATCATTGTTATCACCTGGTTTGCCCTATTATAAATCATTGTTATCACCCGATCTGCCCTGTTATAAATCATTATTATCACCCGATCTGCCATGTTATAAATCATTATTATCACCCGATCTGCCCTGTTAGAAATCATTATTATCACCCGATCTGCCCTGTTATAAATCATTATTATCACCCGGTCTGCCCTGTTATAAATCATTGTTATCACCCGGTCTGCCCTATTATAAATCATTGTTATCACCCGATCTGCCCTGTTATAAATCATTATTATCACCCGATCTGCCATGTTATAAATCATTAGTATCACCCGATCTGCCCTGTTAGAAATCATTATTATCACCCGATCTGCCCTGTTATAAATCATTATTATCACCCGGTCTGCCCTGTTATAAATCATTGTTATCACCCGGTCTGCCCTGTTATAAATCATTGTTGTCACCCGATCTGTCCTATACTAATTTGTTGTTATCACTCAACCTGTATTATGATTACTCATTTAATCACACGACCTGGACTCATGATAAAGATACCTTCAGGTTTTTATAAACGAATTGAATTATTTGTAATGATTTCAAGTAATAAATATATAAATGCTTAAACTGTTTTCCACAAAAGATAAATTAGCTTAAGGATCCGTGTACAACTTAAACTGTTACTATGGATTGGAAACTTCTTCAGCTGAATGACAGTTACTATATTAAATCATTTCTGAAACTATTTTTAGCAAATAAAATGAAAACTAAAAGAAAAAAAAAAAATCAATCATGTCTGTATACATTAGATGTGAAGGTCCCCTAACGAGTGACGGTTCTTTATTATGTTTATCTCGAGTTAGTAAAATTTCGAATTGTGAGACACTCGGTAAACCAATTAAGTAATTTGCTTAATATGATCACAAACCATCAACTTTTGTGGAAGCTTTTTCTCCAATAGCGTTCCTATCTAGATAAGGAGGGTGGGATGGGGCATTACCATGCATCATGACGTCACAATGGACGATGACGTCGTAAAGGATTTTTTCGAAACATCATGATAAAATCATGCCCAGGGTGTAATCCACTAAGTAGCCAAAAACAGTTTCGACCTCCTAACAATACAAAAAAAAGGGAACGAATGGACATCGGAAATGTCAACACAAGGAAGTGAAGAGACGCTAAGAAAATAAAACAAAAGTAAAAGAGGGGACACCGAGAAAGAAAAACACAAGGCAGGAAAGAGACATTAATAAAATACAATAAAAATGAACTAGGGGGATAATGACAACAGGGAATGAATGGCATCGAGGAAGGCCACCAAAAGGAAGGATATCAAAAGGAAGGCCACCAAAAAGAAGGATATCAATAGGAAGGACATCAAGAGACAACTGAAGTGTCAACAACACCATAAGTCACACTTAAAATCGCTTAAACTAGGGCAATAAATGAACAAAGGAAACATTTACATGGAGACCTTTGAAAGAATACAGGGACAGTAAGACCAGGCCCCAGGATCGTGAAACAATCTTAGTCTTAAGGTATTGCTAAGTCAATCATATATGACGTCACTTTTCATGACATTATCTGAGGTTGGTCAAGTCCAAATTAAGACAATTTTAGACTTAAGATCGTTTCATGATCTCGGGTCCAGGTGTCCAAGAAAGGTACGTGTCCTCTACTCCAACGATGACACCAACCATGTAAATCGAAGTCGAATCTAACAAATAACTGGACGACATCGGAAGAAAACAACACAAGAAAGTGAGATTGGTTGTATAAGGTTAAACGCCCTATCTACAGCAATTAGAGGACATCAATCAAATACAACTCTGTGAACGCAGGGACATCATGAAAGGAAAACAGGGGTACTGAGGAGGAATACAAGTCTGAAACAAAAACAAAGACTTCATAAACCCACACAAAATTCGAAAGAGTAGCATTTGACATTTGACATTTGGCACCTGTTAGTCGTATAATTGATTAAACAAAACATGATTACCACCAATGGTAGATTCTTTTGTAAAGATGCGAGTTGGGAACAACAAATGTATCAGCGAATCAGAGTACATCTGTCTGTATATAAACACTGTCTGCAAAGTGTTACATGCCATCGTGACATGTTGACTTCTTCCGCGCAAGACGAGGGTAAGTGAAATTATGTAAAGAAAACGTTATTTTATTATTTTTTTAAAGTTGTTTACAAATGATCGAATTCATTTTTCTAACAGTTTTTCAGCTTGAAAAAATCCTCATATTTTATGTGTTTATCTATTTTTCTTACTAAACTAGTTTAATATAATACAATAAACGTTATTTTGATTATTTCAATAGAGATGTTTTCATATGATCGACTAAAATTTCCCAATAGCTGTTCAGCTTTACAAAAACGAATATTTGGCCTCATATTCATTTGTTTATTCCTTTTCTTTGTTTAAAAGTTGAAAATATATATTAAAAAAACACTAATCAATTTAAAGTTTAACAACTTACTGTATACCAGGTAACAGTTTGCCCTTTGCAGGTAAAATCCAGTTTTAATTTCACCATTCGGATTTAATTACTAGGTACATTTTGGTTTGACAAGCATTCGGTATAATGATAAATTCGCCCTCGTTTTTGCGAGCGAAAAAGCCTGAAGTTAAACGGTGGCGAAAATTCCCCGGTATACAGAATGAATGTTCTTCAGAATTTACCCTTTCTATGTTCTTTTTTTGTGAGTTTTAACTATATACAAATGTAGCATGTACCCTGTTTGTTTTTTAAAGTCATTTTACATTTCATTTGCATTAATATAAGCTTAGTGTTAATAATGACGAAGGACATTCCAGATATTTGTAGGTTTAAATTGTATTAGGGTGTTATTGAGTGGGAGAAATGCCGAATATTAAGATTATGTCTTTAATTAAGGATATTCCTGATATATATACGAATAATTAATACCATTTGTACCGCATCTATCATACCATGAGTATTGGTATAAATATATGTCGTATCAAAACTGTATCTGTATGTCGGTGATACCTGTTCAATTGTATAAAATCTATATATAAAAACATCTAGAAAGCCTATTTAAACACTAATGAGGGTTTCGGGTGTGTCAGTTAACCCTATAACGGTCTCACATAGAGATTTTCCACATTCTAACTTTGTCGCAATCTGTCCTTTCGATGACAACTTAACCGGTTAACGGGCTTTTCGAAATTTCTGAAATTTGCAAATATAATGGTCCGATTAATATCAAAAGTATTTTCGTCAAATGTGCAGGTGAATCAGTCATTCGTTAACATTACTAAAACATTCCTTGAAAAATTACAAATGTTTCAGATCACTTAACATTTTTACCGCGTAATATGTTGCTTCATATTTCGGCTCAACATTTGCAGCAGACTTTTGGGAGAAACTAATATATCAAATTGCACGTGTATATTATTTTAATTGGTCTTTAAGAGAACCTAGCATTAAATCAATGACTGTGTCATTAAGCAGGCCATAAGGCAGGCCCTTGCGGCCTTTCGAAGTTTTCAAGCTTGCGCGCTGAATATTTTTAAGGATGCTGCAAAAGTTTCTAAGGTTTGATTAAATTGGGCTGTGGGAAATCACGTCCTTGAAATACCTAGTTTAGTTGGTCGCCTTTTATTTAAATCAAATACAGTAATTCCATCCTTTTCATCACAAATCTTAATGACTAAACATCGCTACGTATAAAATTAGGATGTGTATGGCATTTATCTCATCATTCCTATCATCCCTCCTACATATTCGTCCATATCTTCACAAGAAACTGGTTCAAATGATAAGATCAGAATCAATTTTGTCTAAAATGGGAAATTTGAGGTATTACGGTGAATTATATCAAATTTACTATGATATCATATATATTATTAAATATAGTGCAGGCGTCATTTCAACGAACGTCATGCATGCGTTTACTTTTTGTAAACTGAATAGGTTTTTCAAATGTATATATATATATATGGCCTATGGTTTTTTTACAATTGACCTGTGTGAGTACAAGACCAACCAGGTTCATAAAAATACGTTTTCTCCAGTTTCACCAGTCATGATGTCTATTTTTCACATGCAAGCCATATACAGTATTAGGTATAAAGTGATTATCAACTAATATATCGTATGTACATATCTATAACAAATCTTAAGATGCTTTGCTATCATTACACCACCTGTTGCCAGAGGAATGGGACAACAGTAGTTGGCATTGATACATGATCGTAGATTAATAGGGGCTTTGAAGGATACGGTAATTATTTGATCGCCCGGATCAACTTTAACGCTCATTGTAAAGTCATCCCATGGATTACTACCTTGATCTGGCGGGGAACATCATGACGGGGGCCAAATATTTTAGGGAAACGACTATCGTTCTGGAGCATCTTGGGCCAGTTGTTTAAAAGTTGACTAATTTAATCACTGTTTGACAGCAATTTTCAACCTCTTATTATTTGGTCTATAGTCAAGTGAAAACTCGTAATTTTGCCTGTAATTATATTTTGCTAAAATGTTTGCTTTATTAAAACAATAACAGGAATAGGTTTTTTAAAATTTGTAAGAAAATCAGAGTAAGAAATACACACTATATACATGTATTGTAGAATTATGGTTCAAACGTATGAACGGTGTTTACAAAAAGTATCAAATTTCATATCACAGACCTCATTGCTATTTTGGTTTGAAGTTCGCGAAGAATATATTTCGAGTTAGGTTTTTTCACTATTTGAAGCACTATTATCAAAGAATGTTAATGAATATTTATACATGAAAATAGAATATCTAAAATCATTGTTAGATTGTTGTTTTGATTCATTTTAAATAATACATTAATATTTCAACTGATGATAAAAGGGTTTCTCCATTTAACGTCAACACATGTTCTTGTATCTCAAACGTTACTTTTGAATGCTACATTGAAGAAGCGTTGAACAAAATGATGAAAAGTTAATCTGTTATTCCTAAAACTTATCGCCTAGGAGGCCAGGTAGTCCAGTGGTAGGACGCCGGTCTCCTGACCGAAGGGTTGCGGATTACGTCATTGCACTGTGTATCCTTGAACAAGATACGTTACTCCGCTTGTTCCAGTCTACTCAGCTTTAAATGAGTACGTGGTTGGGCAGTGCTAGAATTGTTGAATGCTAACTGTGAGCTTCGAAATGGCAGCCCTGGCTGTATGCTCCCCAGGGAGTTGAGAAAGATATTGGCTGGTTGCAAAGGCCCTATAACCACGGATAATAATTTGTGAACCTCTTTTAGACGACCAACGAACTAGGACGTGATAAAGCGATATATAAGAACCTCGAATTATTATTTGTATCAATAAAACAAAGATAGATTTTTGTCGTGATGAATATGTTGTTATATGAACCCTCAGAAGAACGATTTAAATCGTTTTCAAACACACAAATGTACATGTAAACGCAATTACGTTTTTAAACTCTGATCAATTATATTAATTCCCTGAAAATTCGTTCATAGTTATTTTCACGACCGATCCTCATTTGAAGTATGAAAGGGAAAACAATCTCACAAAAGCATCTTACATCTATATTTTCGGGTCGAGCTTTTCGTTAAGTGTTTTGTATCTGACACGTACAAAATATGTAATGAAAGTTCGACTCGAAAAAATAAAAGGAACCCCGAACCTATCAAAACACCGCAGGCAAACTCATATTATAATGAGCGTTTCACAGGTGTCATGATGACATCTCGTCAAGAAAAAAAGATTGAATCTTACTCGTAAATTAATTTCAAAATAGATGTCTCCCTGACTCTAGGTCATTGTGGTAGCTTATATGTCTAGCAAACATTATATCATGTTTACCTTGTACGTAAGACAAGTGTGTTTGGTAGATTATTATTTGCTTGTTGCTCAAACCATCACGAGATTGTTTACCAGGTAAATTCATCTGGCGCTGCAGATATACAAGATTGGGTATTTAGATGAAAACTGGATATTTGCTTTGTGAATTTGGGGGCAAAGGTCAGTGTACGCTAAGCCAGTTGATTATACTTTTTCTGAATTTTGTGAAACTTTATGCTTTTATCATTGAAATGTTGTTTAACATCATGTGTGGCTAAACCCTTGACTTATCGGTTAGTAACCTCATGTCATGTCTACCCTATAATTTCCAGTTGACTTAACATCCTTCCTTTCAACTGCACAGAGGAAACCCCGCGTGTAACTATACATGGTCAAAATAGCTCCCCATTCTTATATGTCAATCAATGGGTTTCAATCCAAATTTCTATTATTCATAAAAGAAAGTGTGTTAAATAGTTAAATGGGCCAATATCGTTCCTTCTGGTTTATATACTATGCAAATTGATGTCTATCACAAATGTTACTTCAGGGAACGTAGTACAATAAACACACAAAGGTACACTATTTTCTATATCAATATTCTAGTACATAGTGAATGTTTAAAATAATTACCATGGGTGTGTGGAAGTATATGTAAGCCAGTTAGCGTTTAATATGGTATTAGTAACATTGAGCTTTTTTCCTGGAGCGTAGGAAATGGTGTGAAGGAGGGAATGTCACCGATTGGCATGGCCAGATTATCATTGGGATTTGCTTGCGTCTGGTGATACAGTTAGAAAATCGATTCGATGAGATATCGGCTATGCGTGCCAATGTATAGTAGTGGATGAGACTTGTTAGCATTTTACAGTGTACCGCTGATTAGACCTGAACGGAAGGTGACACATTTTAACCACAGATTCTCGGACTGTGTGCGCCAACAGAGCATGCAAGTGCGTTTAGAACGGAAAGCATCCTCTGCATCATAGCTGGTTGCTACCACTGTGCATTGAATATACATTCAGGCAAATTATATTTTGAACACAAACTACATCTTTTTGCAGAATATTTTTTCTGCAAGACAGCTGATCTGCTTGTCTGTTAGATAGAAGGGAGCAGACGACAGATGTCCACAGTATTGATGGATGACGGTCCTTCACATCCAGCTCGACATGTCGCAGTGGGAAAGCGTTGTCACGACCAAATGAGTCAACTCGGCTACGACAGCAGGTTTGTAGACAGTGGGGTGTTATTTGGAAGGGGAGGGGGCATTGGTTTATTGTTTGGGATTATAAACACACCACTGCGGCCATCTTTGTTACTGGGAACCTGTGGATCCTCGCGTGAGCCTCAATCAATAGCCCAGTAGCATCGACGGTTTCCATTTATTGACCGAAAAGTGTCTCCATGTTCTGCAAATGTGACTTGTGTTGGATTCCTTCGTCAGCAGTTCCATACTCGCCCTAATGAATGATAATAGGATATGCATGGTATACCTAATGTTTAATACCGAATACGATAGAAATGTTATGCAAAAATTAACAGATATTACCGTAGTGGATCAGCATCATCAATGCTAAATGTGATAATTATCTTATGAGCTAAAAGTGTACATTCTTGTATATAGTTATTTTGTAGTATTCGTAGCAAAACATTGATTTCTTATAGATGAACACGGCTTTATTTATACGTAACAAACATGCTATTTCAGGGACTATATTTAATACGATTACGAACGACAGCTGTAGTAAGGATTTATATCCGCTTACTGCTACGTCTGATTTTTCTGAAAGTACATATTTTCTCGATGTGTAAGGTTTGTATTATCTATGCAACAGTGAGGAGGTTATGCTAGATGAGCGTATATAAAATAGTTATCTTGCAGAAATCTGTATATGTGAAGTGAAGCTTTGACTGGTTCAGTGACTATGAACACTATATATATATATATATATATATTGTGGATACGGTCACTACACGTATTTCTGTTCGATCCTCCCTGGAAAGCATATGTGTCGACAACACTGCTGGTATTTACGTCAAATGATCGGTGTATCATACCTTATACAGGAGTCACGAGTTACGTGTTACATTAACGAAAAAATAGAGAATAATCTATATTTACGTGAGTTTGTGATGGTTACGCATATGTAGCTAATATTAGATACTGTTCAAACGTGTTTGTCAACAATAAATGTCATCTGTCACCATGTAGGCGTTAGTAACAGTTTACAATGTACACACATATATATACCAACATCTGAAAAGGCATGACAGCTAATATGGTTTGGCTTTTATTTAACGTCCTATTAACAGCTTAGGTAATTTAAGGACGGACAGTTAGTAATTTAAGGACGGACAGTTAGTACTCTAAGGACGGATTGTTAGTACTCTAAGGACGGATAGTTAGTACTCTAAGGACGGACAGTTTGTAATTTAAGGGCGGACAATTAGTACTCTAAGGTCGGACAGTTAGTACTCTAAGGACGGACAGTTAGTACTCTAAGGTCGGACAGTTAGTACTCTAAGGACGGATAGTTAGTTATCTAAGGACGGATAGTTAGTTATCTAAGGACGGACAGTTAGTATTTTAAGGACGGACAGTTAGTACTCTAAGGTCGGACAGTTAGTACTCTAAGGACGGACAGTTAGTACTCTAACGACGGACAGTTAGCATTCTAAGGACGGACAG
>NW_018408653.1:598534-609643 GCF_002113885.1 Mizuhopecten yessoensis
AGTTAGTTATCTAAGGACGGACAGTTAGTAATTTAAGGACGGATAGTTAGTACTCTAAGGACGCACAGATAGTACTCTAAGGACGGATAGTTAGTACCCTAAGGACGGACAGTTAGTACTCTAAGGACGGGCAGTTAGTACTCTAATGACGGACAGTTAGTACTCTAAGGACGGATATTTAGGAATTTAAGGACGGATAGTTAGTACTCTAAGGACGCACAGATAGTACTCTAAGGACGGATAGTTAGTACTCTAATGACGGACAGTTCGTACTCTAAGGACGGATAGTTAGTACCCTAAGGACGGACAGTTAGTACTCTAAGGACGGATAGGTAGTAATTTAAGGACGGATAGTTAGTACTCTAAGGACGGACAGTTAGTAATTTAAGGACGGATAGTTAGTACTCTAAGGACGCACAGATAGTACTCTAAGGACGGATAGTTAGTTATCTAATGACGGCTAGTTAGTACTCTAAGGACGGACAGTTAGTAAGTTAAGGACGGATAGTTAGTACTCTAAGGACGGACAGATAGGACTCTAAGGACGGATAGTTAGTACTCTAATGACGGATAGTTAGTTATCTAATGACGGATAGTTAGTACTCTAAGGGCGGACAGATAGTACTCTAAGGACGGATAGTTAGTTATCTAAGGACGGACAGTTAGTAATTTAAGGACGGACAGTTAGTACTCTTAGGACGGACAGTTAGTACTCTAAGGACGGACAGTTAGTACTCTAAGGACGGATAGTTAGTACTCTAAGGACGGACAGATAGTACTCTAAGGACGGATAGTTAGTACTCAATTAACCTGATATATGCTACATGTACTGATGCCCGAGTCTCCCTTACATTTTCGAATGGGCGAATATTTATCACTATCAACGCCGGCATAATAGTTTTCAGTGGCAAAGATATATGGGAAACATACGTTTTAAAGGTTTACAGAAAGTTACTCATTGAGAACTTTCGGGCTCCTGCCCTTAAGCAGTAGCGTGGATGACTGTCATATAGCATCAGTACAGTTTTTCCTCAACGCGACTTATAAACGACAGAAGCCCGAAAGTTCTCATTGAGTACCTACCAAACCTTATATAGATAGTTCTCATTGAGTACCTATCAAACCTTATATAGATAGTTCTCATTGAGTACCTATCAAACCTTATCATATAGATAGTTCTCATTGAGTACCTATCAAACCTTATATAGATAGTTCTCATTGAGTACCTACCAAACCTTATCATATAGATAGTTCTCATTGAGTACCTATCAAACCTTATNTATAGATAGTTCTCATTGAGTACCTACCAAACCTTATCATATAGATAGTTCTCATTGAGTACCTACCAAACCTTATCATATAGATAGTTCTCATTGAGTACCTACCAAACCTTATCATATAGATAGTTCTCATTGAGTACCTACCAAACCTTATCATATAGATAGTTCTCATTGAGTACCTACCAAACCTTATCATATAGATAGTTCTCATTGAGTACCTACCAAACCTTATCATATAGATAGTTCTCATTGAGTACCTACCAAACCTTATCATATAGATAGTTCTCATTGAGTACCTACCAAACCTTATCATATAGATAGTTCTCATTGAGTACCTACCAAACCTTATCATATAGATAGTTCTCATTGAGTACCTACCAAACCTTATCATATAGATAGTTCTCATTGAGTACCTACCAAACCTTATCATATAGATAGTTCTCATTGAGTACCTACCAAACCTTATCATATAGATAGTTCTCATTGAGTACCTACCAAACCTTATCATATAGATAGTTCTCATTGAGTACCTACCAAACCTTATCATATAGATAGTTCTCATTGAGTACCTACCAAACCTTATCATATAGATAGTTCTCATTGAGTACCTACCAAACCTTATCATATAGATAGTTCTCATTGAGTACCTACCAAACCTTATCATATAGATAGTTCTCATTGAGTACCTACCAAACCTTATCATATAGATAGTTCTCATTGAGTACCTACCAAACCTTATCATATAGATAGTTCTCATTGAGTACCTACCAAACCTTATCATATAGATAGTTCTCATTGAGTACCTACCAAACCTTATCATATAGATAGTTCTCATTGAGTACCTACCAAACCTTATCATATAGATAGTTCTCATTGAGTACCTACCAAACCTTATCATATAGATAGTTCTCATTGAGTACCTACCAAACCTTATCATATAGATAGTTCTCATTGAGTACCTACCAAACCTTATCATATAGATAGTTCTCATTGAGTACCTATCAAACCTTATTATATAGATAAGAGGTTTCCTTACCGTTCTCAGCTAGCATCTTAACAGTTTTCAAGTAGAATGCTTTCATACAGGTATGAGATTTTATAAGTGTTTTGTTAGAAAATAGTCGACTTATCATCTCCTGAATTTTCTGGACTGTTTTCAATGAACGAACATTAGAATAGATATATGTTTCCTTGCAGTTTTCAGTTAGCAAGTAGTCTATTTATCATCACCTGAATTTTTTAGTTTGTTTTCAATGAACGAACATTTTTTTATATATGGGTTTTCATTAGTTTTCAGTAAAGCATATAGTCAATTTAGTATCATCTTAGCTTTCTAAACATTTCACAATGGTCAAACATATAAAATTCCATTATCTGGAGTTTTATTAAAGTTTCAATGAGAGAACATCGATTATAAACAGAGCTTTCATAACATTTTCAATGAGCATTTATCATGGGAGTTTTCACACTAATTTATCTTAGCTTTCATAAAGTTTGTTTTAACATACATGCATAGCAATATCTTAACTTTTGGGTTTTAATGGACGTATATCATTATCTGACCATTTGTACAGCTGTTGCAAAGTCGCTAATGAAGCTAATTGGCCTTAGGGAACCCCGTACCACTGCCAATAGCTATAACTACGTATTGAAGATTGTTGTAGACACGAAAAGAAAACCATACTTTACAGGACTTTAATGAAAAATAATGAAGATAAAATAAACAAGTTATAATGAGCAACAAGTTTTCTGAGTGTAACAATTCGGCGGAGACAAGCCGTGCTTTCTCTCTACCCGACTGAGCTACCTGGTCAGAGGAGGAGTCATGGTCCAATTCATCCCTAATAGCCAGGGGTTACGGTCACTTTCGCTCTCTACACCCCCGGAATATGTCATAGCAAAATCGAAGGCACGATGATAGCTGTTTGATTGGTGTCGGGTAAAAAAAACAATCGCTTTGCTGATTCCTGTCCTTTGAAGATTATAAAGGAGAGACGCCCGACTCCAAAGCCTGTCATCTTTTACCGTTACGTGACCGCGAGATTCTTTTGATGTACATCAAAGGATCAAACTAGTCTTCTCGTCTCATCTTCAAGGTGATGCACACCGAGCCTTTGATTTTGCTATGACAATATTCCAGGGGTGCAGAGAGCGAAACTGGATATTTTGGATGGGTCAAATTGGGCTACAGTTATGTCCAAAACGAAATTTAGGGGGAGATAACTGTATATATACGAAAACCTACAGCGCATTGTGACGGAAACCATGGAGGGGGCAAACAGAAATATCTAACTATAACACGTAGTACATAGCCTCAATCGGGTAAGTATTTCTATATCAGTTTTATGTAGACAGTGTGTGTTATATCATGTGTGATAATCGTCTTTCTTATTCAAGACATTTTACAGCATATATCTACACCGCTTTTCGCTAAAACATTCATGAAAAAGAATTCCGATTTTCAACAAAAAAATTCATGGTTAATTTTCATTTCCAGTATATAATTGAAAACTTGAGAATAAAAATTTGTCTCATTATGAAAAACAATGTAAAGCGTTGCATCGCTTGATAGCATCATAACTATGACTTTACGTAGTCTTCTTGTGTAAAAAGGTGAGTTAGCATCATTATTTTATGATACAGCAACCTCATAAATGTTAAATTATAACATTTACAGTAAAACACGGGCAAAATTGACATGAATTTAACTGTAAAATATCTTAAATTTTGTTCATGTCTAATTCAGGTAAATTTCAAGTAAACATTTATTTGCTATAAGGGAAATTTTCTCAGATCATTTTGACATGGCATTTTGATGATCATGACATAAAAAGAAAAAAACCTTATGTGAATCTGGTCAGAGTTTCCGGTCAATCGTAAGTCAGGAATGTTTGTCTACCAAATTAACCTGAATACTTTTAGCCTGTGAAGTAATTACATCTTGCGTTGCTACGGAGCGTGCATCTACATCATCATGTCAGCTCTAATACCAGCTTATAGAGCCATCATTCGAGTTTTTCTTACAGTTTTCAATTAGCGAACATCATCGATCAACCAGTTTTCAGAGAGCTTCATTGTATCTGGCATCATCATTTAAGCCTTGATCACAGTTTTAAATGAGCATATCTGTTTTGTGTGGTCAAAGTTGAGTACGGGTTGACACATTCGTACAGAATCTGACTGTTTATCATATGGTTTCTTGGGTGTTATATTAGACTCCCGTTTCAGAAAAAAACAAAATATGTTTAGGTACTGGTTGACAAGTCTTAACTAAACTAGTCCACCTGTGTCTCTATTAGTGTGTTATCTGCTGCATTCGTTAATGCATATTGTTAATTTGGCATGTCTAATCCATCATTCTGATTGGTTGATAATATCTCACCACAGTACGTACTACATGTATTCATTTAAAGCTTTTGTTTTTACTACGACGACCATGACAGCACTGTGAGTCTACAATAAATAGTGCACTAAATAGGAATGCGTGTCCTACATTAAACCTCGAGATACAAGGTGGTATTTGAGCCGCCTTAAATTCTGGGGTTTTTGGGGTTTTTTTTGCTGTCGTGTCTTTCGTGATGGTTTCGAAGTACGCTTAAGGTATTTGGTGAAAAATATATTCTTAATTTATTTTTTTCAAAAATTATGAAACACGTTTTTACAACTTATATTTATCACTCTTGCTGGCCCGAGTGTTAGCGTGCGAGGAAGTAGGTGTAGGGGGTCTTAATGTGAGAAGACCGGAGTACCAGGAGGAACTCCACTTGATCTGGCTGGTAGTGGTCCTATGCAGCTTCCCAGGATTGTGTTGTCCTGCATGACGTCTCCTACGAACTGTGATAAGTATCCATTCCCTGAGATTGTTCGCCTGTGATAAGTATCCATTCCCTGAAATTGTTCGCCTGTGATAAGTATCCATTCCCTGAGATTGTTCGCCTGTTTCATGATGGCTACCATATTGTTGATAAAGTTATTAACAAATTCGCAGGCCCTCCATTTCAATGTGCCCTGCAGTAAGACCTCTTGGTTCCCGGTTGGCGGAGTGCAGAGTGCTTGACTTGAACTTTGACCTAACGTTTGACAAAGTTTGTTCGGGACATATCTTCTGTACTATTTCAGCCGGAGTAACCAGATTTGGTGTACAATGACTTCTTCGGAAGACTGAGTGCAGAGTGCAAGAATTAGGTCACTGTGACGTGCGACTTGACCTTTGACCTTCACGTTTGTTAACGTTTGTTCGGGGCATAATTTCTATACTATTTCACCTGGAGTAACCAGATTTGGTGTACAAGGACATCTTGGGCAGAGTGCAAGATGTAGATCACAATTGACCTCACTGTGACCAATGCTTCATGGTATAAGTGCACTGTTTGTTAAATATAGAAATCATTGTCGTGCAGTAGCCTTTTCTATGTGCCTTGGAATAACATACAATGAGTTGGGATTCTCTGTTATCCTTGTTTCTGTGACACAGAGCATCTCTAAGTCAAAGAGGTTTCCGCGTCCTTGTCAAAGTGATGCCACATATACAAATGTTCAGTAAAGACGTACTTTAGTGCAGTTGACATTGTTAGTTCAGTTGCAAGCGAGGACTTAAACAATCTTCGCCGGTAAATAAGATTTAAAAAGAAGCCACGGTTCTTTTTCCAAGTAGTTCATTATTTCTTTACATAAATCGTTCCTTTTTGTCGCTTAGTACTGCCTCTGGGCTCCGCGCAGTGCACATGTCCTCCGATCCGTGACTAAGTATACATTGTAACTTTAACTGGTGAGTGCTTCCCCAATGTCTTTCAATCTCAAACATACAAGTTTGTTTCTTTGCTGACATCAACGATTTGCGGGCAAACCTCTTACTCCTTTACAGATTCGACAATCGTCCTGGGTTTGGTTTACTATTAGGATTGTAGCCTCGCTTAAAACCTCCTTTATGTGGAAGTTTTCCATTTTTTCCTCCCACATTGTGATCTGGTCAGGTCTGTTGAGGTCAATTACTGTGTCGATTGTCCTTTTCTGATGCAATTCAAGAACAGTTGAGGTCTCCATCCAGCTAAGAGTACTATCTTGCTATTTAGATCAAGTGTGAACTTTAATTAGATTACAAGCTGAGTTGGTTTGCCTCTGAATTGCAGTTATACGTCTATGAGGCACATTTTGTCATGCAGCATTAGCTAATGGCGACGATTTAGATGTTCAAGAGATAGTATGACATGTTTAATATCTTTATTCAAGAGAATAGCCACACTCTCAACATCCATTTCCAATTATAATGGTGATAACGTCTTTGTCATCAACGCTCTTAGCGAAGTATAATTCTAATAAGGCAGAACTTCAATCAGTTCGCGGTGTTCAAAGTTATGTAACCAGTGTTCTTGGGTTACTTATTAATGGTGAGGTCTGCTTAAGTTTACATTTAGTTCTGGACATCCAGGGTCCCCATTTTCTTGGCTGTGGATAGGCAGGTATCCCAGAGCAGGTCGACAAGTAAGTCAGTGGCCCCGAGTTGAGTTAGGTGTGTAGTATTATTTATATGTTTGCATGTGTTCGAACGTCCTCGCAACAGCCAGTATAACATGAAGACGATTGCCTACGGATGTCTTCTAAGTAGAAGACACTAAAGAAACCCCGACCCTGCAGTGGCCACAGATCAGTCGCCTTGAATGGCATGCAGTGTGATACAGCAGGTCTACTTAACCTTGAACGTGTACAGGAGGCAAAGGGGCATGTTCACCATGGGGCGTCATATAGCTGTGGATTGGCGCTTCCAAATCTGGCTTTGCTTTTGTCGACGTGGGGTCCGTTGGGTGGATGGGCGGTACGTTATATGGACTGGGGATGTGTGATGTGTCTGTGAACTGACTCTTGTGCCGTGAATACTTCTCCATTGGATGTTCCGTCTTCAACTCGAACTTGTCCATGCGTATTTTATTATTTCTATTTGGATATGGTTTATTGTTGGCGTGGGAGTTGGCTTGCAGTTTTGGTACTATTGTACTACTGGGTGTTTATAGCTGTGCGCATAGTTAGAGCTTTCGTTGTTTGTGATAAGTCTTGATCTGTGACGTCATTTAGACCACGGGCACCTGTAGATCTATTTCAGGGTTTATTGCATACTTCCCACCTCTCACAATGAAAAACTGTGGGCAATAAATCACTTGCTACCACAGTCCACTGCACACATAATCCCCTTTCATGGCCAATCATGATTACATGACCATGAAAGGGGTGTGTCCAGTGGACTGTGGTCACAAATGCTGTAAGAAAGGGGAGATAATCAATCAGTAAAACAATACAGGGGAAAGGATAAACTTATATAAGTTGACACATTTAAAATAAGAAAAGAAGAAGTTAAAAATGGTAATTCATGATTGATAAACAAACAAAAAGATTTCCTTATCACGTGAGAGGATAAGCATTTCCTGAACAGTTTATAATCTTTAGAAGCTGTTCCTTTATACAAAATTGCACATTCAAATATACCATTAATGAAAGAACTGGAATTCCTTAGGGATTGTTAAACCCTTATATTGTATGCATGAAAATGGTTTTAATATCCTGTACCTTTGCCACATCTTGAAAATTAAACTGAAAATGTAGTCAGAAATTCAACATTGTTTTCCGTATTTTGTTCTAATTGTTGAACAGACACTCCTTACCTTCCCTGACACTGGAGCTGGATATAGTAATGCAAAATCTCTTGTATCCATTATGAAGGATACACTCAGACTGGGCTATTGAGAATAAAGACAATCTTACCTGGTTGTGATTATTACTCACACAGGTACATGTAAATTATCTGCAGTGTAGGGTAGATAAAAAGATTGTCCAGGTGAACATTTTTTACTCAATTTTTCTGTTTTGTACGAGTTGGGCAGCATGCAGTAAGCCAGTTATTGCATGATTTCTCGTCACTCGGGACTTATTACACCCTCGCTTCGCTCGGGTGTAATAAATTCCTTACTGCATACTTCCCACCTCTCACAATGGAAAACTGTGGGCAATAAATCACTTGCTACCACAGTCCACTGCACACATAATCCCCTTTTATGGCCAATCATGATTACATGACCATGAAAAGGGGTGTGTCCAGTGGACTGTGGTCACAAATGCTTTAAGAAAGGGGAGATAATCAATAAGAAGGTAACGATGAAGTCAATACAGTGGAAAGGATAAACTTAATTGACACATTTAAAATATGAAAAATAACAAAAATAAAGTTAAGAATGGTAAGTTCATGATTGAAAAACAAACAAACAAAACGACTGAGTTAGCAGCGTTATTGATTTCCTTATCACGTGAGAGGATAAGCATTTCCTGGAAAAGTTTATAAACTTTAGGAGCTGTTTCTTTATACAAAATTGTACATTCAAATATTCCATTCATTGAAAGAAATGGAGTTCCTTAGGGATTGATAAACCCTTACATTGTATGAATGAAAATGGTTTCAATATCCTGTACCTTTGCCACATCTTGAAAATTAAACTGAAAATGTAGTCAGAAATTCAACGTTGTTTCCCGTATTTTGTTCTAATTGTTGAACAGACACTCCTTACCTTCCCTGACACTGGAGGTGGATAGTAATCCAAAAACACTTGTATCCATTATGAAGGATACACTCCGACTGGGCTATTGAGAATAAAGACAAACTTACCTGGTTCTGATTAGTACTCACTCACACAGGTACATGGAAATTATCTGCAGTGTAGGGGAGATAAAAAGATTGTCCAGGTGAACATTTTTTACTCAATTTTTCTGTTTTGTACGAGTTGGGCAGCATGCAGTAAGCCAGTTATTGCACGATTTCTCGTCACTCGGGACTTACTACACCCTCGCTTCGCTCGGGTGTAATAAATACCTTGTTACTCGAAAACCATGCAATAACCTTTACTTACCTGGTTCTGATTAGTACTCACTCACACAGGTCCATGTAAATTATCTGCAGTGTAGGGTAGGTAAAAAGATTGTCCAGGTGAACATTTTTTACTCATTTTTTCTGTGTTGTTCGAGTTGGGAAGCATGCAGTAAGCCAGTTATTGCATGATTTCTCGTCACTCGGGACTTATTACAGCTCGCTTCGCTCGGGTGTAATAAATCCCTTGTTACTCGAAAACCATGCAATAACCTTTACATATCTTATAAACTTGCACTATAGAAAACCGATGAGAGTATTCAGCTTGTCCTCCACAGGTAAATTGTGTCTCCGTTTCTCTTATCAGTTGCACTAGCTACATAAATGACATCATACGAGATCCTTCCTAGAATATACATACATTTTATGATTATTGTTGCCTTCCCACGTACGCCACCATTGTCATTCCGAGTACCACTAGCACTAACGTACGTTAACTGTAGGTGTGTTTAAAAAACAGCATTTTGTCCGTAGACGTCTACAGCTGCGATTCTATTTTTGAAACATCTTCTGAACTAGCACGAGACGATAAAGACGTTTTTGAAGTGAGTAACAGTTTTTTCGAAAAAAAGATGAACAAACGAATTTTCAGAATCTTGCTTATTCCGGAATTATTGTCCCGTATTATATGCCGTTTCAGCCATTAGTAACGCCAGTCTTTTTTCTTCTCGACAGCATGGCAGACTATCTAATAACTGGCGGTGCTGGATACGTTCCTGACGATGGTTTAACCGGGGCTGGACTATTTGCAAATGGAGATGGAATGACATATAAGTAAGTTAACTATACAAAGATAACGGGGACTGTCTTCTGTGTCAAAGTCATTGTAATTTCGACCACTGTTTACCAAGTAACGTAATCTAAAAATACATTTCATTTTGTGCCCATGTTTTCTAACCAATCATTCACAATGTTATACGCTACAGTTATACTGAACGACGGGTATTACGTTACGTGAATAACTTAACATGTTCCATATATTTCCCATATTTCTAGGTAAATTTACCGGCGAGTCGTAACGTAAACAAAGTGTTCTGACTAAGCACGGGTGAATGCGTACGTTGCACTCCCTGAAGTATCTATTATGAGACAAACGGAATTCTGTAAATAGAAGTTCGTGTAACAAGAGGTTATAGGCCAATATGAACACGACATTGTTTCTGTTGGGTCAAAAGACATTACTTACTGTGTTAATTTTAGTTCAATTACTGTTCCTCTGTAATTGATCAGACTTCCACTGTGCAGTGGCGGATCCTGAGTTTTTTGGGAACTTAAAATTAAACTCACCACATATAAAATAACATGCATACAAAGCACTAGTCAGGCCAAAACTTAAATACTGCTCTTCCATTTGGGATCCACACAACACAAACCAAATTAAACAAATAGAAAAAAACACAACGAAGAGCAGCACGTTACGTACACAACAGATACCACAACACTAGTTCTGTAACAGACATGATCCACACACTACAATGGCCAACATTACAAACACAGCGCAGCTACACAAGAATTATCCTTTTTTACAAAATCATACACACAAATCGTAGCTTTAAACCCAACTCATATACTCACACCCGTAGACCCTCGCACCAGACATGCACACCCTCACGCATACAAACACATATCTGCAACAAAGGACACCTACAAATATTCATTCTTTCCACACACAATAACAACGGAATCTCCTTCCCAAAGCAGCAGTACAATGCACAACACTAGAGGACTTAAAGGCACAATTACCCTACACAGCCCTTGAAGCCCTCATCACACGCTAAACATATGCCAGATTTTATCTTTTTGTCTATACCTTGCACAAAAAAATCACAATAAACCCACCTAATCACTGTAAATAATCCCCTTTTTCACGCCTCTGCAACAGGACCCCCCCGAGGGCATAAACATCAAATTGATGGAGCCCCC
>NW_018408653.1:609724-688950 GCF_002113885.1 Mizuhopecten yessoensis
CCCCCCCCCCCCTGCCTGAGAATTTACTTTGAAAATCATGTATTTTCACCATTTTCCTCAATTTTTTCCCACGTAGAACCCCAACATATAGGTCTCTGGATCCGCCACTGCAGTGTGCACGTGGGTTTTGATTCCCTCGACATCAGCAGACATAATTAGGTTACATTTAGAGATTATTATATGACCATTTTGATATCACACCCCATATCAGCCCGAGAGTCCTGGGCCCATATTCATGAAACCGTTCTTGTGCTCAAGCATGGATTCTGTGCTCAAACCAACATTCCTGTTACTCACTGAAATCATGTCAAACGATCAAAAAGTCATGTTTGAACCTTGAAAACAGTATTTGGCTTTAAATCTTTTCATTTTTTTTCAAAATCATTGACAGAATAAGTTTTTCTTATTAAACTTTTTATCATATGTTTCTTTTTCTTTAAAATAAACAAAACATACACAAAAAAGTATTTCTTTATTTTATTTATATTCATAAAAATGGTAACAAAAACAATGATATAATGATGTATATAAACAAGACAGCAACAATTATACGTAAAAAGTCAACATTTAGAAATTCCCAAAGTCCTACAAAATGATTTTCCATGAAACCGCAGTTATTTCATGCCTACAATTCGTTTGTTTACATTAAAAGTAGACAGCATTAGGCGGAAGCGTCAGAATCCGGAAATTTGGGAGGGGGTGTGATATCACTTTTCTAAGGGGGGGGGGGGGGGGGGGGGNTCCAAGGGTGTGTGCTATCACCTGGGCTGATATCAACTTGTGGAAATTTTAGACTTATTTCACATACAAAAAGGGTGTTATTATTAGTAAACATGTACATATGATAATTAATAATACATTACATAGATCTGTTAACAAAGACAAGATGTGTCTACATTTACAGATTAAATATAATAGCTTCTTCTGTTGCTGTTATAATTTAACTCTTTGCTTTAGTATATTATAGGAGAGATTTCTCGGATCATACAAGTTTGTTATAATTGCCTATTTGCCTGTACATGGACACATTACATATAAACAAGGGAAATAGCTACTTCACAAAAAAATACCAAGCAATGAGTGCCACTTAAGACAGCTAGAAATTGGGGAAAAGATTGATAAGATCAAAATTAAAAAGAATATGCCTTTGAAAATATTTGTTGAACTTGTAGATTTTTTTTCAAAATCTGACTTAGGCTAGTACTTAATAAAATAGTGAATTCAATGTAGATTATATATCATAGGTGTCAAAAATGCAACATCTGAAACCTCCAATGAGGGAGCTAGATCTCCTGCATTCCTTATTTCCAATGAGGAGAAAGGGTGTGAAACAAGACTGAAACTGCTTCGCTCAATTTATCTTCCCTTTTTTTAGCTCACCGGGTCTGAAGGACCAAGGTGAGCTTATGCCATACCGTGGCGTCTGTCGTCCGTCCGTCAACAATTTCTTTAAACGACTTCTTCTTCTTAACCACTGATTGGAATTTAACCAAATTTGACTTGAAGCATCCCTAGGTGGTGGGGATTCAAAATTGTACAGATGGTGGGGCTGCCCCCCCAGGGGGCTGAGGGGTGGGGCAAAAAGGGGGCAATTTGGCTATATTGCTTTAAGCAACTTCTTCTCTGGAACTAAGAGGTGGATATCAACCATATTTGACTGGAAGCATCCCTAGGTGGTGGAGATTCAAAATTGTACAAATGGTTGGGCTGACCCCCCAGGGGGCTGAGGGAAATGGCCAAAAAGGGGTAATTTGGCTATATTTCTACAAACGACTTCTTCTGTAGAACTATGCACTGGATATCAATCATATTTAATCAAAAGCATTCATGGGATGCAGGGATTCAAAATTGTACAAATGGTGGGGCTGACCTCGGGCTAAGGGGTGGGGCCAAAAAAAGTTTAATACTTGGAAATGGTTGAGATCCCCACCATATAACCACATATACAGTTGCTGAGTATAAAGAGAAGAATGCACATTTGCTTCCAGGATGGCCCTAGGGTCTGGCCCCACCCTTGGAAACATAGTCATTGGGCCATAACTTTAAAACTGTTGAGATTCCCACCCCAAAACTATATATACAAAAGCTGGGCATAAAGAGACGAATGCAGTCACGATGTTAGAATAGACCCTGGGGTCTGACCGAACCCGTAGGGACCTGGTTTCTTAGTCACAGCTTGGAAACAGTTGAGACCCCACCCTATAACCAGATAGACAATTGCTGAGTATAAAGAGATGAATGCACATATGCTTCCAGGATGACCTTGGGGACTGCCCCACCCTTGGAGACTTAACCCCTGGGTCATAACTTTGAAACGGTTGAGATCCCTACCCCAAAACTATATATACAAATGCTGGGCAAAAAGAGACAAATGCAGTCATGATATTAGAATTGGTCCTGGGGTCTGGCCACAACCATAGGGACCTAGTTTCTATGGGCCTCTTGTTTTGAATCAAAATAACTCATAAAGCATTCATTTGTTTCTTACACACCTGTTATGACCATCACAAACACCCTACAGTAACTAGGAGATCATTTGACCAGAGGATGTAGATTCTGAGTTTGTGTCAGTTTGGATTTGAATGGCCAAGTGAGCTTATGGCATGGTGCGTCGTCCGTCCGTCCAGTGTCAACTTTTTACTTTTAAACAACTTCTTCTGAATAACCAAGAGGACCAGGCTGATGATATTTGGCCAGTAGCATTCTGGGATAAAGGGTTACCAGGTTTGTTCAAATGAATGACCTTGACCCACTTTCAAGGTCACAGGGGTCAAATATGTTAAAATCTTCAAACAACTTCTTCTGAATAACTAAAAGGTCCAGGGTACTGATATTTGGCCTGTAACATGCTGGTATGAAGGGCTACGAAGTTGGTACAAATGAATGACCTTCATCCTTTTTCAAGACATAGGGGTTAAATGTGTTAAAATCTCGAAACAACTTCTTCTGAATAACTAAAAGGTCCAGGGTACTGATATTTGGCCTTTAACATGCTGGGATGAAGGTCTACGAAGTTTGTACAAATGAATGACTTTCATCCATTTTCAAGACATAGGGGTTAAATGTGTTGAAATCTCGAAACAACTTCTTCTGAATAACTAAAAGGTCCAGGGTACTGATATTTGGCCTGTAACATGCTGGGATGAAGGTCTACGAAGTTTGTACAAATGAATGGCCTTCAAACATTTTCAAGGTCATAGGGGTTAAATGTGTTGAAATCTCGAAACAACTTCTTCCGAATAACTAAAAGGTCCAGGGTACTGATATTGAGCCTGTAGCATGCTGAGAGGGAGGGCTACAAAGTTTGTATAAATGAATGACCTTCATCCTTTTTCAAGACATAGGGGTTAAATGTGTTAAAATCTCAAAACAACTTCTTCTGAATAACCAAAAGGTCCAGGGTACAGATATTGGGCCTGTAACATACTGGGATGAAGGGCTACCAAGTTTGTTCAAATGAATGACCTTCATCCATTTTCAAGGTCACAGGGGTCAAATATGTTAAAATCTTCAATTGACTTCTTCTGAATAACCAAAAGGTCCAGGGTACTGATATTGGGCCTGTAACATGCTGGGATGAAGGGCTACGAAGTTTGTACAAATGAATGACCTTCATCCATTTTCAAGACATAGGGGTTAAATGTGTTAAAATCTCGAAACAACTTCTTCTGAATAACTAAAAGGTCCAGGGTACTGATATTGGGCCTGTAACATGCTGGGATGAAGGGCTACAAAGTTTGTATAAATGAATGACCTTCATCCATTTTCAAGGTCACAGGGGTCAAATGTGTTAACCAATTTTAACACAACTTCTCAATAACCAAAAGGCCAGGGGTACGATATTGGGCTTGTAGCATGCTGGGATAACGGACTGCCAAGTTTGTCCAAATGAATGGCCTTGACCCACTTTCAAGGTCACAGGGGTCAAATATGTTAAAATCTTCAAACAACTTCTTCTGAATAACCAAAAGGCCCAGGGTACTGATATTGAGCCTGTAGCATGCTGAGATGGAGGGCTACCAAATTTGTTCAAATGAATGACCTTGACCAACTTTCAAGGTCACATGGGTCAAATGACGTAAAATCTTCAATTGACTTCTTCTCAAAAACCAAATGGCCCAGGGTACTGAAATTGGGCCTGTAGTATGCTGGAATGAAGGACTACCAAGTTTGTTCAAATGAATGACCTTGACCCACTTTCAACCTAATGTCCTTGTTCAACATTCAAGGTCACAGGTGTCATGTTTAAATCTTTTAATAGGTTCTATATTAGCCAGGTGGCATATTCTGGCTGTAGCTGTATTTTAGTCCACTTTAAGATTACAATTGTGAGATTAATACCAGGTGAGCGATGTAGGCCCATTGGGCCTCTTGTTTTGTCAAAATGAGGGAGGGTTGACAGCTATGATATATATTGTCTTAAGTTCATGCATGCACAAACTGCTATGTAAGCAAATATTACACACAGATTTATAGTATACAAATATGTATTTATAGCTACACTTGTTTTTATATCATGATATAAAATAATATGTATAAATAGTTCAAAAGAAGTGATTCATGTAGTCACTTTTTCCTGAGGATTCCTATATAGTCGCTGAAACTGCAAGACTTGATAAGCATCAGACGCTGATTGAGCGGGATTTGATTAGATGTGTTTTTTCCTTCTTTTTTTTACAGTGATTTCCTTATCTTGCCAGGCTTTATTGATTTTCTCTCGGAAAATGTGGTATGTATATATGATGCTTTTACCTTCATACATATGGTGTTCAGCTCACATGCAATATACTGTAATTATATACCATCAGATTAAAATTAATTAATTCTTTAATCAGCAATGTTATTGTAATGATCTGGTAAGTACATTAATTTTGTATAATAAATAAAATCTATATATACAATAATTTTGTATAATAAATAAAATCTATATATATATGTGACTGATTCATTTTTTGTTTGTTTAATGTGTAATGTTTAATGTTCAATACATCTCCAGCACACACACAGGCATACACACATAGGGAGATATTAGCCAGGTGGCATAGGACTAGTATTTAGCGCCTGATAAGGCAGCTCCTGCGAATTCTTCAAAATTGTATTGATTGATGTATATATGCTAATGTATTAATTAAATATCAAAGTACTGTAAAGCGCTTTAGAGTGGCTTATGTTAGCTAGATAGGGCGCTATGTCAAATGCTGTATATTTATTTATTTATTTTATAATTTTAAAGCTCTGTAAAAACTACGGTTAGATATGTAACACTTTAAAGTTTTGATTATACATAGTGTTGTACATGGTATTTAATTCATGGTTTTGAGATTGTTTGGTCTGTTGTATATCTTGTTCAGAAATAGTCGCTGTCATATTTAGTTGACACTTGGCAGATTGATCTCATTGCTAAAATCATGAGATAAAACTGCAGTTAATAAAACCCTATAAACACTAAATAGTGAAGGATTTATTTGTATTACCGCAGTATATGCCCAGGTCTATACATCCTAGCTGTCCTGTTCAGAGTTCAGCTTTCATCATAAGGCAGAACATTGGCAAAAATGTCATGTTATTTTGTTTTGAGAGACAGAATTTATACAACCCACCCACCACCCTCCTCCCCCATTTTGTTCCCATTGAATTGTTACTTTCTTACATTCAATTCAGTCCATTTTCCCCCTAGACTTAAAATTGCATTCTCTTTTGTTCTCTATCAAAATTTCAAATGTAGATATTTATGTAATAAACTGTTGAGTGAATTTTAAGTTTGCAATTCGGATGATTAATAAAGGCATGATATCAAAATATATCTGAAGCATTTTAGTATGGCCAATATAATTTGATTTCTTTGCAGGACCTCACATCAGCTCTCACTCGCAAAATTACCCTCAAGGCACCCCTTGTATCTTCTCCTATGGACACGGTCACAGAGTCTAGCATGGCAATCGGAATGGCGGTAAGTTACTGTTTGAACCGTCTTCACGGTCGTTGGATAGCCGCGACTAGTGAGACCGCCCTTTTGTTGTTTCTTCTTTAATGTACTTTGGTTTGTGCATTATTTATAGCATTTTGTCATAGTACAGACCTCCACATACATTTACCAGGTATACATGTACATTAATCAGTACAGTATTTGAAGAAATCATATCAAAGAGATCAATTCTGATATACATATATATATAGGATCTTACATGTACATGAGTTTCCATCGAAGGCGAGCGAAAATGAAAAAATTGTGGAGAGTTTCATAAATTTCATATGAAATGAAAACTTTTAATCACATAATCAAGATTTGTGGCATTTATTCGTGTAAAACGACAATTTTCATGCAATGACTCCATTGCGTAAGTCTGTGACTTGTCCTAGCGTGACCTCACAATTGAAACTTACAATCACAGGGCTGCTAGGTCATGTAACATGTAACAATATGACATGGGTATATTCACTGGATAAGACAGTACATTATGTGATAAACGTGAATTATGTTATCACAAAAGCTTATCAGCCAATTCATTATTATCATATGTTATTATGTCGAACTTGTTTTCTGATTGTTTCTGTTTTCCTTACTTTTACAATGATCATGACCTCAAACCATTTACCATTCAGTTTCGTTTGGGTGTATAAGTCTTATAAGTGCCCCCTATTATTGTTGTCAGGCTTTGACAGTTGTGAACCTTATATTACAGTTATGCGGTGGCGTGGGAGTCATTCATCACAACTGTGCTCCAGAATTTCAAGCCAATGAAGTTAGAAAAGTGAAGGTGAGCAAATTTATTTTGAAAATACTTAAGATGTCACGACAAAATACAGGGTTGGGGTACCATAGCATGTTGAAATTCAATACAGGATGACCAGCTTGCGATACATATTCCTATTTTTCCTGTGGCATTTTGGTAAAAGAATATTACTTTTCAGAAATCATTGGTTGATTAAATAATATTTTGAGAAACGAAGGAAACACAAACATGTAACAAATAAAATTGAGGGCTCGGAAGAATGAGAGGTAATATTGACTTCTATTGCGATAGGATTCATGAAACGATATGTTTGGATTTTTGATTTTCATGGTTTCCATTTTGTTTATTTTCTTTTATTAAAGACAAAATGGAAACCCCGAAAAATGAACAACTTTTCCAAAAAAAAATTTGAGCCTTTTGGTTGTGATGATTCACAGTCATTAAAAGATTTAATATGTGAATAATGTTTTAATAAAAAAAAATGCAAGGATGATCCCCGATTTTATGTTATGTTTGTTGAAGTGTAGCCATCTCGGGTACTGCCAAAATTATTTCTAAAATGTACGTGTATATATTCTGACAGTAATCTGGAAGCTAAGTATCAAATATAAGGTGACAGATTTCTATAACATATTTGAAGACATGTTCTAGTGTTAAATAATACATTATGTGGATACAGGAGATGAAAATGCAAGATATTAGCATCATGAAAATATGGGATGGACTCCGATAGTCAGATCAATATTAGCTTTTAAAGAGGATCAGATTATTGATATTGATTGATCAGAATGTTGCTTTGGTGAGTGTAGTCCTGTGAAGGGCAGAAAATCTGATGGGTCATTGTCCTTACATTGTGCTTCAGGCAATATATTAATGATTGTCTATATAATTACAAGGAGTGTTGGAGTATATATAGTTAAGTATTTGATAGATTGAAAATGTGAAGTAGGTAATTTGTGTAATGTTTCCCGTGTCATTCTGAGATGAACAAGTTCAGGTATTATCAAGTAACGGCTAATTAGCCTACTACCTTGTTATGGCCCAGGGCTGATTTAAAATAACATAATCAATACATCTCATATGGTCATTGTGTTTACTGATTGCTATGTTAACTTGCAAGCCTTCACAAAGTAAACAAAATTTTGATTAATAATTTATATTAATTGATCAAATAATGGATTGAAAACATTTCTTTAGAAACCATTAGATTTTCATATCTTCTACTTTAAGTATAGGTGTGACATTTTCTAGAGCAAGGGTTTTCAAGAGTTGTTTCAAAAATGGTCCACTTACATTCACTGCGTGACAATACTCGGTCAATATGTTACACACTACAGAAAATCAATGAAGAGTCTGACATTTATGATTGAAGAAAATCAAAGTGATTAGGAAGACGTCTGTAACCTTTCTCATTTAATCAAGGTTTTAGAAGATAATTCACCCGGAGGTTGTAGGGGTTGAACAGTTATTGGTCAGTAAATTGAAATGATTTGGGGTTAATTGGTACGACGCTGGTGTCAATAATTTTTCGCTGCAATGATGTGAGACTCGCAGGATGGTGAGGATTTCAATTACCTGACGTTCAATTATGTATTGAGATAAGCTATCACACTTTCACAAAGTGCAGTTGGCAGATTAACGATCCACTCATAACTTCGGCCTTTGTCATTAAATTGTCTGGGGATGCATACTTAATGAGAATTCAATACTGGTCGCTGATTGTAAAAAGAAATGATTGATTGAAGTTTTCAGGAGACTGGAGATAGCTAGGCTTTGTTGGTGATCTATATTGTTTCTAAGTTTTATGGAATCTCATTTTCAATTTTTGAACAAACAACATACTGGGTAGCGGGTTCTACATCTTTGTAGCCATCTTAACTATGGACAACATTAACACCAGTGTTCAAACTTCAATGGTAGACCCTTATACAATCACCATGGAAATTTAACAACGTAGGTCTATGGAAATCATTTTCTTCCTAGACCAAGTTGTCTACAGTAGGTCTGTAAGAGATTTTAACACAGATCTCTTTTCTATGGTGTGAAAAGATAAATTCTTAGACTTTGTTCAGCACCATAGAGACAATTTCTTCTCTTTCTTTAAATATCATTTTTAACATTTTTGTCGTTTCGCTTTTGTACTAAACATGGCATATTCAGATCACCCTGTCAGTATTGGCAGTGCATATGGTCATCATCTGCATAAATGGATTCCCTGCAATAACTCCTGAATAAAGGAATACTTTGATTTTCATGAAACTTTTACTCAAAGCTACATGTACATGTACATACAGTGTCAATGACCTGCTCTCAAGTTTGATTTGATCCAAATCTTAGAATCAACATGGCTACCAGCTAGAGGCCATCTTGGATTTTGTGAAATGTCACATGGTAACAGTGCTGCTGCGATCTGATCAATAGTACATATAAACTTCATTATGGATTAATTAATGGTAATTGGTCACCAATCCATCCATGTTTGAGCAAATGACACATCCACTTATTGGAATTCTTGTTGATGCATATAAAGGTTACCAGGAGCACAGGTTCAACTTGCTTTACCTACATTCACTAGATTCTCCTCTTCATACAGGGCTATAGGGCTCTTTGTTCATTTTTTTAACATATTTGCGTGGATTTTTGTCAGGTGTTTATAGGGTCCGGTACATGGACCGATTCCCAATTGAAAATTGATCTGCATTTTCCCAATTTCAGTCTTCATTTTCCCCATTGGATTAAAAAGCAAGTTTATACAAGTTTCCAGTTGTAATATGTGCAACGTTCAAAGTATTACCATCCATGGAAAAGTATAGCGAAAATTTGAAATTGGATAAACAACACAGAAAATTTATTTATTTATTTCTTGCTATACATTTTACTGTAACAAACAGCTTGAGGAAAAACATTTTGCTAATCAAATTGCAGGTTTAATTTTTTCCAAACTTATGATTTTTTCCCAAACCTGTATAATGTGGGAACACTGATGAAATTCCCAACTTTTGCCAAATGCTGATGAAATTTTCCCAATTCCTGCTCAGGGACCCTTACCCAAAATAGCTGGCAATAGCCCTGCTTGCTTTTGATTCATTTTATTGCAAGAATGCACATCAGCAGCAGCGTTCTGGTTAAGTGTCGTTTTGTTTACAATGGATCTAATTAGGTACTACATGTACATGGGTGTTAATTGCAATTTCCAGCTGCAGTTCTTTCATTTTAATTACATTGATTGATGATAAAGACAAAGAAGAGATTATCAAATGTTTCAGACAATGCCATATATAGTTGTGAGGGAATAAGGATCACTACATCAGCAATATCAGCACAAATCCGTGGTCCATTTATAAATGAGTAGGAACGTTCCATGGCTCAGATATAGAAGTATAGGTACAGTAGCTGTCAAAGTTATAGATTGATATTGTCATGATAAAAGCTTTGTAGACATGTGTGTGTGGCCGTCAGTTATCTGTATGATCTAGCATGACCTTGTAGTTGACTGATCTGATCTAAAGTGATCATGATGAACAGATGTGGGCATGAAGGCTGCACCCTATCTACTGGTGTGTATGTATACATCTGATACTCAGACAGTTGATGTTGATGAGTTGCTGCACCGATGTGTCCTTTATGTAGGTGTATGAATGATTTAAATGTTGTCGAGGATCAATTCTGTTAGCTTCAGAATGTCCACGCACACACAAATAGATTTGGTGTGATTACTCTAGAATCATTAATCATTAATCATTAATCTTTGTAAACATATCGGTAGTATCAGTTACATGTTCAGGTTTGATTTTGAACAAAATCTGACAAACAACATAGCCAGCTACTCATCTTAAATGACCCTTTCCACACAAGGTCATGCTGATAGATAATATCAATTACTTGGTCAAGTTCAATCTTGACCTCAATCTAAAAAGTAACATGGCCATCAGCAGGAGCAAGCTTAAGCGACACATTGAATTGCATGGAATTCCTGTTTCTGTAATAAAATAATGCTTCAAACATCACACTGATGTCAAACTGTTGGAAAGAAGAACGAAGTGAGCACGTGTATACATGGACATGGAGTTATTTAATGTTATGACACCTGAATCCTAAACTGGCTATATAGCTAGTGATAAATATAAGATATAATATTTCTAGCTTGAACAATGTTTTTATAAAGGCAGATCTTTTTTATTTGCCAATTCCACCTCCTCCCTTTCCAACTTTCTAAATTTTAAGATCACCTGGTACAAAAGCATATATTTAAGGGATTAGAAAAGGAAAGTAAAATGTGATTTCGAAGGTTTTTAGCTTGGAGGGGGAGGGAGAGAACGAAATGTTGAATCTTAATTATTAACTGTTGTGTATTAATCTATGGACTGGTCCATATTTTAGCTTGGAGGGGGAGGGAGAGAACGAAATGTTGAATCTTAATTATTAACTGTTGTGTATTAATCTATGGACTGGTCCATATTTTACATTGGAGGGGGAGGGAGAGAACGAAATGTTGAATCTTAATTATTAACTGTTGTGTATTAATCTATGGACTGGTCCATATTTTAGCTTGGAGGGGGAGGGAGAGAACGAAATGTTGAATCTTAATTATTAACTGTTGTGTATTAATCTATGGACTGGTCCATATTTTACAGTGTGCCAAATAATTGACATATTGTTTAATATTGTTCCATATGTGAATCCATACGACGTCAGCCAGCCAGATTATCCAAAACATGTCAAATCTATCAAACCTCCCATGTACATACATATTCATTCAAATCACCATCTGATCAATTGGAAGAAAATCTGGTTACCCTCAGACAAAAAGAGTTAAAAAAATATAAGTATCACAAGTACAATGTATACTTTCACTAGTGTTAGATGGTTAGCCAGTCAAATTGTAGTTTATTGTAAGGTTAAAAATGCTGAATATGTTGACTGATTGTGCTGTTGGTTTGTCATTTTAAATTATATGTTGTTTTTCTTTGTACAGAAATATGAGCAGGGATTCATCCTCGACCCGGTGGTCATGTCCCCAAAACAAACTGTGAAGGATGTCAACAATGCCAAGAATCAATACGGCTTCTCAGGTATCCCCATCACCGAGAACGGACACATGGGGGAGAAACTTGTTGGTCTCGTCACCCAGCGAGACATTGATTTCCTCACCACGGAGGAGTTTAACACACCACTGGGAGAGGTAAATAGTTTCTGTTTATAGAGTTATTCCCACTTGTGGGAGGTAAGTTTGACATTTTATTATACAGGTCTATATAAATATATATATGCATATATACAAATGTAATATGCCATATTTAGATTTTTCCTTATGTGAGATTTCTTAGTTTGCTGCTTTATAAAAATAAATCCTCTATATTAAGATGGCATTCTACCATTGTTTGTCCTAAAACCTGTTATGTTATCAGTTAGTTGTTTGTGAATCGCCCCATTGTTAGTATTTAGTAACAGTTTGCAGGTCACCTTAATTTGATGTCAAAGGAGGGGGGTTCAAAAGGATTGACAGTTGTCTAAATATATATGATTATGGTGTCCCTAATGGCTAAATGAAAACTAAACAGTACAATTATTACTGAATAAATGCTATTTGTAAGGTGTTTTTACTGCATTTTGATAAGTTAGTGAAATGTTTATGAACAGAAGACACAAAAAAGGCATATTGAGATTAAATACTACACATTTTTTACACAAATAATACATTTGGGCGAAGGGGCTAGAACAGCTGTGGTGTTTGGTACTACCTTCAGTTTGATTTGGCTATCTTGTAAGCAAATATATGTCAAGAATCAGTTGTTGCTGGCAGAGTTCAAAAAAAAAAAAACAGGAAATTTCTTGTGCTAATTATTATATCATAATAATGCTCATGGGAAATTATCTGTAGAGTGAAGCAATGCAGATATAATGCATTTGTTCATACAATTATGTAGTCTGAAAGTTGAAGAAGATTTATAATGCATTTGTTCATACAATTTTGATATTTGAAAGTTGAAGATTTACATCAAGAATTTTTATGTTGAACTTGAAAACATAGTTAAGTGATGTGACATACTAAGGCTTATCATTGAATTAAAAAAAAAATCAATCTAAATTATAAATGACCATCTAAAATGTCGGATTAATTTACATACATGTGTGTGTGCTGAGTATGGCCTTACAACGTTAACCAATACATACCTATATGGTGCTGTACATGTGCTATAAACAAACATATTAACAGGTACGAGTAATTAACACTTGTATATTACACATTGGTGAAAGTTTGACTGTGTGGTGTTGTAGGTGATGACAAAATTTGAGGCACTTGTTGTGGCACACAGTGGAGTGACACTAAAGGAAGCCAACCAGATACTACAAAAGAGTAAAAAAGGTTGGTTAAAAATTAGGGGTAGTTTGGGCAGTTATGTCTTTAAAAATCTACTTCTCCAGACTGGTTGATTATATATTTTTATTCCAAGCAAATTTGCTTTGAATTATCTTTGGGACCAGGAAGTGAAATGTCAAAATAAGGAAAGTTATTTTTCTTGGTGCTGTCAGATAAAGCCCAAGATTGAGCAAAAATTGCAATGTTAATTTAAAGAGAATGTTTATCCAGTTTGCTAAATGTCCAAATGAGTAGCCATACTGGATTACTGGGCCTCTTGTTTACAGAAACAAGTGAACTAATAATGTAAAACTTCAGAGATGTGTGTGCCGTATAGTAATCCAGGTGTCTGTCTGTTCGTCTGTCTGTCTGTCCACACTTTTGTTTCCGGAGATTATCTCAGAAATCAAAAGACAAATCTTTCTGAATTTTGATATGGTGATACTATGTGAAATGTAGATGTACAATAGGAGTGTAAATTTTATCTAGGGTCAAGTTCACTTGTTGAAAAAGACTGTAGAGAGTATGTCATAATCGCGGGGAGTACGGTACTAAGCTGGGAATACAAATGTCTAATCTTTTTGAAATTGGACATGATGATACACACTCAGTGATATGTAGATGTGCAATAAGCATTAAAAAAGTTTTTAAGGTCAAGGTTACTGTTACTGAAAATAGACTGGGAAGGGTCGGTCAGGCACATGGCGGGGCCCTGAAGGTTGCTGTGTTCTTGTTTCTTTTATGGTTAATTACAGTTACATCTTCCGTTTTTATAGTCACAGGCCTATTTCATCTGTGAAATCTGTGTATTTTAATATCATCTGCTGTAGGATGTCAATTATTAGCTCACCTGCCCGAAGGGCAAGTGAGCTTATGTTATGGTGCAGCATCCGTCGTCCGGCCATCGTCCGGCGTCTGTCCGGCGTCAACTTTTTGCTTTAAACAACTTCTTCTCAATAACCAAAAGGCCTAGGAAGATGATATTTGGCCAGTAGCATGCTGGGATCAAGGGCTACCATGTTTGTTCAAATGAATGACCTTGATCCACTTTCAAGGTCACTGGTGTCAGATGTCTTTAAAATCTTCAAGCGACTTCTTCTCAATAACCAAATGGCCCAGGGTACTGATATTGGGCCTGTAGCATACTGGGATGAAGGGCTACCAAGTTTGTTCAAATAAATGACCTTGACCCACTTTCAAGGTCACTGGGGTCAGATGTCTTAAATCTTCAAACAGCTTCTTCTCAATAACCAAAAGGCCCAGTGTACTGATATTGGGCCTGTAGCATGCCAGGATGAAGGGCTACCAAGTTTGTTCAAATAAATGACCTTGACCAACTTTCAAGGTCACAGGGGTTGAAATATGTTAAAATCTTCAAACAACTTCTTCTCAATAACCAAAAGGGCCAGGGTACTGAAATCAGGCCTGTAGCATGCTGGGATGAAGGACTACCAAGTTTGTTCAAATGAATGATCTTGACCAACTTTCGAGGTCACAGGGTGAGCAATGCAGGCCCATTGGGCCTCTTGTATTAATAACCTTATGTATATATTTCTGACTATTTCTATTTAATAATTTCAGGAAAACTTCCCATCATCAATGACAATGGTGAGCTGGTTGCTTTAATAGCTCGAACCGATACCAAAAAGAACCGAGACTTTCCCTTGGCTTCCAAAGATGAACAGTACGTTACTTTTGAAATAGTATAGCTACGTACGTGCATGTAGATAAACTTTGATATATTGCCCCTTGTTGCCACTTCACTCACCATCAAGGTATTTCAAGATCCTGATTTTCTCTTAAATTCTTTTTAAATATCTTTCTCACTATTACTATACATGGCCAGTATTTTGTTGGACGAAAGGTTGGCAGCTAGTATTTAAGGAGGTATTGTTTTGACCTAAATAGTTAATAGCTAGCAGGCACAGACACTAGTCTAGACACCAAACAAGCTGAAAAAGTATATTATTAACATCATTAATTGTAGCTATAAAAGGGAAGATTGATTACTTACCAAAATTAACTATTCAAACAGTTGTGCTTCAATCAATCCATTTACAAATATTTGAACTTACTGAAGAACAGTTATGAGGTATTCAATGCATGTTTACCCTGTATTGAATATTTGCTGTATAAAATACAGCAACCTATAATTAATAGGACTTATATTATATGGCAATTGTTTCTAACTCTTTGTGTGAATTAATGTGAAATTATTTACCAAAGGATTACCATAGTACTAGTCTCGAGGCGTTTAAGGGCCAAACCTAGAGAAGAGAAGTGTTTAAACCTTTGTTGTTTTTGTTACAGTAAACAGCTCCTTGTGGGAGCGGCAGTCAGTACCCAAGACTCGGACAAAGATAGGCTAGAGATGTTAGTGTCAGCAGGTGTAGACTTCGTAGTCTTGGTAAGTCCCATCTTCTCAGCTGTGTCCCACTACCTCAGTCTTGGTGAGTCCCATCTTCTCAGCTCTGTCCCACTACCTCAGTCTTCGTAAGTCCCATCTTCTCCGCTCTGTCCCACTACCTCAGTCTTGGTGAGTCTATCTTCTCAGCTGTGTCCCACTACCTCAGTCTTCGTAAGTCCCATCTTCTCCGCTCTGTCCCACTACCTCAGTCTTGGTGAGTCTATCTTCTCAGCTGTGTCCCACTACCTCAGTCTTGGTGAGTCCTATCTTATCAGCTGTGTCCCACTACCTCAGTCTTGGTAAGTCCCATCTTCTCAGCTGTGTCCCACCACCTCAGTCTTGGTGAGTCCCATCTTCTCAGCTCTGTCCCACTACCTCAGTCTTGGTAAGTCCCATCTTCTCAGCTCTGTCCCACTAGCTCAGTCAACAAGGCAAGATTGATCTTTTATAAGTTATGTCATTTTCTGTATGCAAGCATTATGCATTATGTCATTTTCTCAGTTAAAGATAGATGAAAATAATACTATGAAATATTAGTACTGCAGTGAAAATGTCTTGATATATATTGTTAATACAACAATTAGAAGAACAGATAAAACAAGTTATTGCCACACTTTGCAACAATATTTTTTCTCTCTTGCAAATTAAGTAGAAAAAATAAATTTCTGCTGCATTGAATAAGGATTGTAATTAGGAGAATTATGAAAGGTTCTCGATGCACTACAATTTTCCACAGGGACTTGTTAGGTAAAGGGCCTGTCACACACAACCGATATACCTCGCCGGGACTAAACCAAAGCAAAACATTAACAACGGCGAGAAAATCGACCGTAGCAATACCAATGTAGTTCCGGCATTCCCATTGTCCTACTGATGTAAGAGTCGATTGTGCTACCGAATACCACTTTCCTGCCACCTCGTGTTACCGATGCGCCGCCATTGTTCTACCGATGCGCCGCCGTTGTTCTACCGATGTGCCACTGTTGACCGGAGCTATAGCTGAGTAATACCATTGCGCTGCCAATGTTTCAGTAGTACATCGTTAGTACTACGGTATCACATCGGTACCAGTACGGTACACATTGAGCCCACCGGAGAGCCGCCGATCCATTACGGGACGTTACCGGTGCTCTACCGACATGAACGAAGCCCTACCGGAGTACTGTCTGTTGTTTGCTCCAGCAGCAGAACGGCGGAAATTGTTCAGCATGTTCAAAAATTTCTACCGTCGCCTGGCGTTGCTCATTTTTTAGCCGATGTACTACCATTCTTAACGATGTGATACCGGTGCGCTGCTGTTCTAGCACCGATCCCCAAAAATCGCCAAATTTGTGCTCCGGTATAGCTCCGGTGAACCAAATCGGCTGGGTGTGACAGGCCCTTTATATACGTTACTGGTATTTTATGTTTATTTAGTCTTTTCCATAAAATATATTCATGCCATTGAATGCAAGACAATAATTAAGGAGTGGGTGTGGAAGGATGGGGTGGAGATGGGGGTGTTGGGGGAGAAGTATAAATGGACTATCAAATTTGTTTAAACTGTAGTCACCAGTGTGTTGTACCTTGTTTTTCCAGGATTCGTCCCAAGGTAACTCTATTTACCAGATCAACATGATAAAACACATCAAGAAAAAATATCCAAATCTCCAAGTTATTGGAGGCAATGGTAAGTTGGGATGTGCTGTTTGTTTACAGTCCATCTCTCCTATGTTTTTTGTTCGTTCCTTTAATTCATATATCTTTCACTGATTTTAAATTTCACATTTTCATGAAACTTAGACATTCTCCTTTTGTTCGTCTGAAAATGGATTACTTTGTCTAAGCAAAAGCTTTACTTAAATATTATATTGCGTTAATGAATGGTGAAGGCACATATAATTATTGTGTACACCAGTCCAGAAAGTGTACATGAATATTGTGTGTTTGTTGTGTTACAGTGGTGACAGCAGCCCAGGCTAAGAACTTAGTAGATGCAGGTGTGGACGCTCTGAGGGTGGGCATGGGTAGTGGGTCTATCTGTATCACCCAAGAAGGTAAGTGATTTCAGTACTACTGGACAAAGGAAACTTTACAAATCATTTATACTATCCCTCAAGGTAATAGCCTGGAGGAAACAGTTTTAATTACGGTCAAAATTGACAATAATGTATTTTTCATAAATTTGACAGAATTATTGTCATAATTGATATCTGTCTGGCAAGGAAAATTAAGTAAAAGTATTTAAAAAATTGTGAAAATTCTTAAGACTTGCACTTGTCAGAAAACTATCTACACATAACTAAAGTATTAATTACTGGCTCAAGTTTGAATTTGAACCAAGGCTGAAAATACACTTGGCTGCCAGTGGCCATCTTGAATTTTGCGTAAATTAAAGTCGCATGTTTTCCATGTGATACCCCTTGCCTTCTAAGGATACCATTGATTTTCATGGATCGTCCTGAACATACCTATAATATGAGTTACCGACTCCTGTAGGTGAAATAGGTACTTCTGTGGAACTTTTGTTCATAACACATGCACAAGTAACGTGATAAATTGCACATTTTCTTAACACAGTGATGGCAGTTGGCCGGCCTCAAGGTACAGCCGTCTATAAAGTGGCCGAGTATGCTCGCAGATTTGGGGTTCCCGTCATAGCAGATGGAGGAATTGCAGTGGTGGGTCACATCATCAAGGCGCTCTCTCTAGGGGCCTCCACAGGTATATGGAATAAACATGGAAAGGAATGTTCAGCAGTAGTATTAATACATTCATTTTGTTTATATTCAATATTTTCACAGATATTTGTTTAGATTTCATTTTAACTAATTTAATTGATAGCAATATGATTGGGTATCAGGCTATTAAATCTTGCATGAATCCTATTCTAACTTTTTAGCTCACCATCATCTGATGGTGGGCTATTCAAATCACCCTGCATCCGTGGTCTGTCCGTTGTCCGTCCTTAAACAATTCTTGTTATCGGTATTTCTCAAGAAGTACCTGAGGGATCTTTCTTAAATTTTATATGTAGGTTCTCATTGGTCCTTAGCTGTGCAGGGGAAAAATTATTTGGGCCACCAATATGTCAATATGGGATCTCTTGTATATTATCCTTATCTTGTTATCACACTATGTAATATTTTAATATTGAACTCATACTGTTGATAGAATCTGAACAAGTTAAACATACAGAAACATCACAGGTTATCATGTTTTAGAGATTTAGAACAGTACATGAAGGAATATTGAGTTTGCATTTGTACTTGAATCAGGTAAAATGTAATAAAAAATCTGGAGTGTATTTTTGTGTGATGGGTGACTTATCATTTGTATAAGCTTAGCTTGTTTTTGATTGGCTGGCTGTATATAATGCAACAAGATTCAAAAAACTTTATTTAAAGTTGCATAATTATATATGTAAACAAAAAGATATTAAACCTGTTGTGAGCTATGACTGCGACAAATATATAAAATAAGAATCAAACATTATAAAATCACATGTAACTGGAGATAATCACAGATAACCTCTTACCAAATGGATCAAAATTGTATCGCAAAAACAAAGAAGATAAAAATCATTGTGATATGGAATCTCCTACCATCAAAGGCTTGCAATACTTGACACTTTAACCCTTTCACCACTGTAGACCATAATGTACTCATCCAGATGAATGTATGGTAGAGTCAGCTCAAGTTACCAAGGGGTGAAAGGGTTAAAGAAGTATTTCAGAAGAATATCACTACAGAATATCTCTGGTATATTGGTCTGTTAGTGAAGTTACTGGCTTACTACACACTCTGTATTGTTTCACAGAGGGACTTTCAGCAGATTGTACTAGGCAGAATGATAATGATACATTTGTGTTTTTAGTGATGATGGGCTCAATGTTGGCCGGGACCTCTGAAGCCCCGGGTGAATACTTCTTTGCTGATGGTGTTAGACTGAAAAAGTACAGAGGAATGGGCTCACTTGATGCCATGGAGAAACACAAAAGTAGTCAAAGCCGATACTTCAGGTAAACAAACCACATCGAGAAGCCGATCTAAGGATCATTCTCACTCTTGTTTTGCCACAGTATGTCAAAATTTAGAAGAGATCTAGGGAATGAAGGGAGATAACTCTGATGGCATTGTGATAGTTTAAATATACAATACTAAGTTGACCAAAGCATTTTTCAACCTAGCAAGATTTAAAGGCATAAAGTCTGTTAAATTGACAATATCTTCCGTAAGTTTATATGGTCTTTGCCTTCTAGAGACAAAAATGTAGTTGTTTTGGTCCCTTCTGATGGACACAGAAATGTTGGATACAACTTGCACCATAGACTTCTGTGCATTAATACAACTAGGATTTCTGAGGAGAGTAGAGGACACATTTATAGTGTTGCCTATGTCTGTCCTGTCGGGTCCATTTTGTACATAATTCAGGGTTCCCAGTTCAAGGCTAGGACACCATTGTTATTATCAGTAATTTGTGAAACACTCTTTGGCATCAAAGCAGAGGCATTCATGTCTTACAAACATTTTTAAAAGTTTCTTTTTTCTGAATCTTGCACAATTTAGCTTGACATAGCACTTGTGTTTTTACTTGAAAAAAGATTTAAAGATGCAAAACGGTTTCTTTAGGTAGATTGTTAACAGGGAAATTTTGTTTTTGAGATTTTGAATTATTTCTTGTTTAAAAATTACATTAAATAAAAGATGCATGCAGATTTGGCTATATCATATGTTTTAAACTTTCAAAAAATAATGTTCTACAGATTTATGACAGAGTTTAAACTTTTTTTTTTTTTTTATGCTGGAAATTGGATTCCCGGAACAGTTTATTCCTGTGCGTTTTTTTCATTCATTCTGTGTTGTTTTTGTGTAAATCATCTTCAACTTATCGATGATATGCATGATGTTTCTATCCACTGTTTCATTTCTGGCATCATAATCGATTAGATAATCATCCCAGTGAAAACATCAATCTGCCATCACTTATCCTTCCCTTTTCCTTCTTTGGTTCAAAACTAATAGCTATTTCATAGTTGTGTTTTGTTTAGTCAAGTTTATTAATGTTTTTATTTTAATCTTGTCAAAGTGTTCTTGAAGATGTATTAATTGAATATGTAAACTTTTCATTTTTATTACTAAAATACCGTTGATAGAATGCATGGACTTGGAGCTCTTTCTGTTGCATGTCTTTGTGGACGATAAGCATCATCATTCAAAAAATTGTATAGAACATTGATTTTATGAAATTACAAAATGTTTAAGGGGATTTTTTTTTAAAAGTTATCATGGATCAATTTCATAAACAATTAGGATAAATGACTTCTTCCAAAACATGACATTATTTCAAATTCCGTTAAACAAATCTAGTGTTTTAATATTTTGACCAGCTGATGGTTTTGTATGATATATTTCGACCTTTGCTTGACCTTGCAGTGAGAGTGATAAGTTGAAAGTAGCCCAGGGTGTGTCAGGCTCTATAGTAGACAAAGGATCCATCCACAAGTTCGTGCCCTATCTCATAGCTGGGATCCAGCACGCCTGTCAGGACATCGGAGCTCGTAGTCTCTCCAACCTAAGGTGGGTACTGCTACGGTGTAAAAAGGTGTTATTAATAAAAGAAAAGATGAGCAAAAACTTGCTCACTACTCTACTTATCATTTAATTACACACACTTCATAGACAGCTTGGTCTATGAAATAAATGATTCCCATGGACAGTGACTTTCCTGTTGATTGCCTATGGGTGTACCCTTAGTTTGAACACTGTTGCTACTGTCATAATTTGTAAAGACTTCTACAATATTTATTCTCCAATAAGCCCAGGGACCAGCACATAATCTCTCACTTAAAGTAAAGGGGGTTAGTACAAGACAATGAAAAAGCATTTGTTGAACTGCATTAGATATGGATAGGCTTATTACCAGACATGGGCTTATTGATGGAAAGATACAAGGGGCACCTGTGCTTCCCACTAATACATATGGTACAGTTCCCAGTGTTACTAACTAGAGTGTGTTTGTTCCCGCTCCTTAGAGATGCTGTAATCTTCACAACTTCTCAGTAGTATATCTGTGTTGTAGATGATTATATATGTAGATAGCCACTTATAGACCACTAGACTAAGTGTTTATCTATATATCCTTCCCCCCTCCCCCTCGCATTGTCAAATTTTTGTGAAGGCATCTGATTATTCACCCTCATTAATTAATATTGTAAATAGTTGAAATCAGTAAAATTCCCTACCTCTTGTTTTTTGCTCATTTACATAGAGCAGCATAAATATGGCAACTTGTGCTTTTACCTTGTCATATGGTGGTTATAGTAAAGATTCTTTAAAAAAATCAACTTTAGATTTAGCCACACCCATTCTTCTCCATGAAAACTTTGAAAGGCAATTAAATATGTATTACATTAAAACTGAACTTGAGCAGTGATTATTGTGACATCACCAGAACTGATCGGATAAGGCCATGGATCAATCCTGTTTCAGATTTGGGGGAAATGAACATTTTGATACAGGGCTCTAGCGTCATGAAGGTAAAAGAAAAATATTTTGTCCGACATACATGTGGGCAGTATATTTCAATTTGTAAATCTGAGGAGAGGAATTGGGATAAGCTCTGATAGCTTGTTTTACAATCCTCTTTATTCTTTGTTTAGAAGTTTGTTTAATGTGCAAAAATTGGAAATAAAATAATGTTTAAACTACATCAATTTATGAACAATTTTAAGTTATGTGAAGAAAATGTAAATATGCAGTATTATGCATTTTAACTGTAGAACTTTAAAGAAAATATGTAAGGGAAATATTTTGAAGAAAACCGCTATTTCTTGTTGAAATAATGGAATTTTGAATCGCGTACATAGGGGGAATTTCAAAGAATTTTATTCTGTAGGGGAAACTACCCATAAACGGTAGTGAATCAAGTCTAGATTGATCCCAGAAGGCTGACCATTAAGATTAGATGTCACCTTTAAGTTGTCTTCAAGGTCCCCACAACAGCAGTACCACTTACAAATAAACAAGCTTACTGATTTGCAATTAATTCAAATTCAGATGTTATGCAGAAAGTCTTTGAGAGACAGTCAAGCCTATATTGAAAGGAAATGATTTCTGATCTATTGCAATATCTAGTCCAAAGAAAAAAAATATCAATCCATTGGTTTTTGGACATACTTAATGTGAAGTAGGAAGTATAGGTAAATGGAATTCTCACTGTCATGTTGAATTGCTGAGTAAAACTAAACATTTTACGCTTAGGAAATATGGTTTAATTATGGAGTATGTAGAAATATTACCAAGCCAAAAACAGGGTCCATGCTTAACTCATTGACCCCTGAAGACACATTTGAACTCCTTCAATTCAAAGGTTGGAATAGTTCATTATGAAATTTCAGGGGTGAATGACTATAAATGATCTCTTGAAGCAACTTGGCCATTTAGAGCTCCAATAAGCAGCACAAATTAGTATCAATGAGTTAAAATGAATTAAGACGGCATAATTATGAATATTTCCTAATTTCCTAGCATTCCTAAAGTTTAGAAAATATACTTATTAAATGTCACTAGAATCAGAGTTGAGATGGAAGGAGAATATAGCAAACTAGTCCTCGAACGTAATTGCCATGTACTGCTTGATAGATATAAGTGAAGGTATTCAATGTAGGGTTAAGTCAGTCATGTTTATAAGGTGATCCCTCTAGTTGGTAGATAATAATCATGGTAAAGTCTTCTGTTTTGATGAAACTTTGGGAAGTTATTTAAGACAGTCAGTCTGTTTTGATGAGATTTTGGGAAGTTACTTAAGAGCCTGTAGATTATAATCATGGTAAAGATTTTGCTAAGTTACATAAGAGTCTGTAGATTGTAATCATAATCATCTGTTTTGATGAGATTTTGGGAAGTTATTTAAAACAGTCTGTAGAAACAGTTGTATTAGCTAAAGCTATATCGTTTAGGGACAAGGCCATACATGTACTGAAACCATACACGCCCCCAGGCAGCGTTACATTCACCCCCCACACAGCGACCAACCCCGCTTGGATGACAGATGTTTTGGAGGTAAATCTAGTAGTGTAACGGCTTGTACTTCGTATACAAATACATATTTATAAGCCTCACTTTGATTAAAAATGTATCTCCTATCACAGCGATTCAGTGTGAAATTAATAGTTTCACGAACATGACAGGTGATGAAGTTGTCCTGGTTGCTGTTTTCAGATATATATTTTATGCCGTGCATGCAATGTTGAGAATTTAAAGATTTGAAATAAGAAGGCCTGTACTAGTGTTAAGTTGGCTGTTTTGTTGGGTTGTTAATTAACACATGTTGTTTGAGCCTAAGTGTTTGATAAAGCAAGGCCCGTTTGAGTGACAACTTTTCTTATCTGTCACTAGCATTTTAGAGATTGTGTAAAGTCTTATTTTATTATTTAAACATCCATACCACCGCTTGATGCACACTGTTAAACATTGACGAAAGTGAATGTACCTTGCTTGTTCGTGAAATTTGATTTTCAATGGTAGATTCACCTACTTGAAAGTAGTAATTTGAATATAAAAAAAAAATCAGAAAGTTAATGCGTTAGTTTTTAGAGATTAAACACGGCATGAATACCCATAGTACTGTATTGTTTTTGCTAGAAATCATAATTCCCTAGGAAAGCACACCATTGGTGGGTTGTTCTCATTATGATTTAAACAAATTTTAATTAATGTTGTTATTTTACTCACTAGTGAAAGCATTTTTTTTTTTTTCATTCCTAAAAAGCCAGTTAATTTTGTGTAAATGAGTAGAATTTAAAAAATTGAATATTCAAGAACAGTGTTAAGGAAATGTTATTTTTGTTTTTGTTTTGTTTTTTGTTTTTGTGATTTGGTATAAATTAATCCTGAAATGAAAGTAGTTGGGATATTTGGAAAGTTTTAATGAGTCTGTATTCTTTTGTGATGGTTAAATATTTGATTGTTTAAAGAGTTGCACACACTCTAGAAATTCTGTGTTTACTTGCAGGTCAATGATGTACTCGGGCGAGCTAAAGTTTGAGAGGAGAACCACTTCAGCTCAAATTGAAGGAGGCGTACATAACCTACACAGGTAAATACAAATGAAGCTGAGTTTATGTAAATTTTCTAAAAGGCATATCAGGATTTCCATTGTATGCTAGCTTTCAGTAAAAAAAATCTTTAAATTTTCAATTTGTCTTGTAATGTATACATATACTTCTGTTCATATCATTATTATCACCCTGTATTAATTAGATATAAACATGCTACAATAATGTCTGAAAATGTTGCCCATTAGTGAATTTCTAATTTATTGACAATATACCTTGAAAGTACAGAGCACACCTCAAAAACTTCGGCTGCAAAATCACACAGTTAATTCTAAGAAGACCTGGTTGTGTTGATTAAATAATGAAAAGTCCTGGTGATGAGATTCACTCTGAGAAGTAGTAAGAAGGAAAACATTGTATTTTGTATATCTTTGTTTTAGGAAAATTTTATCTTGTAGAAATAGATAAAAATTTACTTGCTGTATTATGACTGAAATAACAATGAAAAGCTTTAAATTCAGTCTAGTAACTTATAAGTTTGATTTTTGAATATTTTCAAAATGTTTGGTATATATTTTCAAAATGCGTAATGCCTTGCTACATGTATTTATAGTTAAGTTTGGGCTATTGAAGTAAAACGTCTATCCCAGGTTTTGTTCAGGGGTGTTTACTGTCCGTTGAATTCGTTTAATAATTTCCATAGGTCTATTCGGCAGGAAATATTTCCATGGATGGGATTTATTTATTTTGGAGTCCTGAGGTTTCATGCCTATAAAGCTAGGATTTGTAGGCTCGCCAAAAGTAAAAGCACTTAAAATATGCCCATCCTTTCCATCTGAAACACAAGATGTTTGATAATTCTGATATCGGAATCAAGCCAGGGTGTGATGGATTTGTCAAACCTGTCTTGGTAGGATTGCTTCAGTTCACTGTCCTATTACTGATACATGTATAGGATCAGTGTCTTTTCTAGATTAGGTTAAATAAATAAATCCCAGGGATTCAACATTAGGGAAATTAAAAAGATTAAAAAATTCTATTTACCAGCTCACATTTGAAATTAATCAATGACTGATTTCAATTATTCCTGAAAATAAGCTACAGAGAGATGTTTTTTTGGTAGAACATTTCAGGGTTGTTTCTGGGTTGTATATAAATTACAAGGGGTTGGTTTTGGGTTGTATATAAATTACAAGGGGTTTCTGGGTTATATAAATTACAATGGGGTTGTTTTTGGGTTGTATATAAATTACAAGGGGTGATTTCTCAGTTGTATGTATACATTACAAGGGTTGGTTTCTTGGGTTATTGGTAATTACAGGGAGATAGTTTTGGGTTATTTATCGCAGGGAATGGTTGCTGTAGTGTAAATATACAATGGAGAATGACTCTGAATAACTAGGAGTTTGTTTCTTTGTTGTATGTGTACTATTGGATATTAGAAAGGGACAGTTGAGGGTTGATGTAACCATTGGATATTAGAAAGGGACAGTTGGGGGTTGATGTAACCATTGGATATAAGAAAGGGACAGTTGGGGGTTGATGTAACCATTGGATATAAGAAAGGGACAGTTGGGGGTTGATGTAACCATTGGATATTAGAAAGGGACAGTTGAGGGTTGATGTAACCATTGGATATTAGAAAGGGACAGTTGGGGGTTGAAGTAACCATTGGATATAAGAAAGGGACAGTTGGGGGTTGAAGTAACCATTGGATATAAAAAAAGGGGTGGTTGAAGTAACCATTGGATATTAAAAAGGGACAGTTGAGGGTTGAAGTAACCATTGGATATTAAAAAGGGACAGTTAACACTAGATATTAGAAAGGGATGGTCTAGGGTTGAAGTTAACACTAGATATTAGAAAGGGATGATTTAGGGTTAAAGTAACCACTAGATATTAGAAAGGGATGGGTTAGGGTTGAAGTTGAAACTAGATATTAGAAAGGGATGGTCTAGGGTTGAAGTTGAAACTAGATATTAGAAAGGGATGGTCTAGGGTTGAAGTTAGCACTAGATATTAGAAAGGGATGGTCTGGGTTGAAGTTAACACTGGATATTAGAAAGGGATGATTTAGGGTAGAAGTTACCACTAGATATTAGAAAGGGATTGTTTAAGGTTGAAGTTAACACTAGATATTAGAAAGGGATGGTTTAAGGTTGAAGTTGAAACTAGATATTAGAAAGGGATGGTCTAGGGTTGAAGTAACCACTAGATATTAGAAAGGGATGCTTTAGGGTTGAAGTAACCACTAGATATTAGAAAGGGATGGTCTATGGTTGAAGTAACCACTAGATATTAGAAAGGGATGGTCTAGGGTTGAAGTTTACACTAGATATTAGAAAGGGATGGTTTAGGGTTGAAGTTAACACTAGATATTAGAAAGGGATGGTTTAGGGTTGAAGTTAAGACTAGATATTAGAAAGGGATGGTCTAGGGTTGAAGTAACCACTAGATATTAGAAAGGGATGGTCTGGGTTGAAGTTAACACTAGATATTAGAAAGGGATAGATATTAGAAAGGGATGGTCTATGGTTGAAGTAACCACTAGATATTAGAAAGGGATGGTTTAGGGTTGAAGTTAAGACTAGATATTAGAAAGGAATGGTCTAGGGTTGAAGTAACCACTAGATATTAGAAAGGGATGGGCTGGGTTGAAGTTAACACTAGATATTAGAAAGGGATGGTTTAGGGTTGAAGTTAAGACTAGATATTAGAAAGGGATGGTCTAGGGTTGAAGTTAACACTAGATATTAGAAAGGGATGGTCTAGGGTTGAAGTAACCATTGGATATTGTTGATTGTAGTTTTGATGTTCGTCTGTACTAAGGTAAGGTAGTGTGTTCGATTTGGACCAAAGCTGCCAGGCATTTTTTTGTGTGACATGTTTTGACATTTTAACACCCATTTTATCATCTTTATCAATGACAGCATTACAAGCCAGCCTGGTAAATAACAAATGTGTAATTATCACAGTATTTATAGTTGGTTGATTTCATCCAGTGGTTATACACTTACACTACAAAATTATTATTTCTCAATAAATGCACAGATACAATATATGATTTACTTTCAATTGCCAACTGTACACGTTTGATTTTTTAGCTCACCTGGTCCGAAGGACCATGGTGAGCTTATGCCATACCGCAGCGTCAACTGTACACGTTTGATTTTTTTAGCTCACCTGGTCCGAAGGACCATGGTGAGCTTATGCCATACCGCAGCGTCCGTCGTCGATCCGTCATTTTTTGGATGCTGTGTACAGCATTCATAGCGGTCCTCGCCAAGCCTGGGCAAATCAAAACCAAACAACAGACTTTCTTCTTCCGCGGAAGATCTTTAAATGCTGTGTTGATTATTTCATGGTATGATTAATGCTAGAAAATGATGAAATACATATGAAAACGATCAACAAGTCAAAGAAAAGACATGCAAATACAAACAATATGCAGTTAAGACTTGAGCTTTGATGAATTGCATTTAATTTTATATTTTATTTATATTTTATATCGTATACCAGCACAATATAAAAGGGACAGTTGAGGGATTAAGTACCCATTTTGCTCTTTACCCTTCGTTACAATATAGGGAGAAGGAGAGATACCCAAGGGACTTGCATAAGTCCGTGATTACACACACTGGAAATAATACAATCTCGTTTTAATTTTTTTTATAATTAATCATGATAATAACAAATTGTAATAATAATATCATAATTATTTATTTATATTATCTATATAACCTTTTTTTTTTTTAATTGTAAACTTTCCCATAATCTTACGGAACAATTTTGGTTTGCAGGGTTGTCTGGTCAAGGTCACTGTTACTATTTTTAAAAGATCATTGTCTGCACTATAGTAGTTTCATTCCTTGAAGGAATTCCATCGATTTGAAACACTAATCAAGGACCATAATATCATAAAAGTTTCAATTGTTTTAGCAATTATACTCTGCTTGTTATATATATTTTTATTGAAAATTATGATTAAGGGATGAGCTATTATGACCCTTACTCAACAACATGTCCTTTATTATTTACTGCCATTCTGTACTGATATACCACCTCTTTATTCCATTATTTGAATCCTCCGTACACAGCATCCCTGAGTGCCTCGGCAATTTGATTCCTTTAAAACGCTACTTGTCCTGAATGGCCAAGTAGATTTTGACTAAATTTGGTCTGGAGCATCCTTATGCTAAGGGGACTCAATTTTGTATAAATGGTGAGTGTGGCCCCCCTGGGGTAGAGGAGCGGGGCCCAATAGGGGAAACATAGCAAATTCTTTAAAATCCTTCTTTTTCTGTAGGAATGACAGGATTTTGTCCAAATTTGGTATGCAGCACCCTTTGGTGAAGGGGAACCAATTTTGTATGAATGGTGGGTCTGACCCTCTTGGGGGCAGAGAGGCAGGGCCCAATAAGGGATATAGAGGAACAACTTTAATATCCTTCTTCTGTAGGAATGACAAGATTATGTCCATATTTGGTCTTAAGCATCCTTGGGTGAAGGGGACATAATTTTGTATCAACGATGGGTCTGACCCCCCTGGGGCCCTATATTGGAAACATAGCAAATTCTTCAAAATCCTCCATTTAACTTAAGGAATGACAGGATTTTGTCCAATTGCATATAAATAAAACCCCTGACTAACCATGTAATACATGTACACTTTCAGTGACATCATGCTATTATAACTTCAACTTTGCTAACATTTCCAGGTGAGCGACACAGGCCCTTTGGGCCTCTTGTTTTTCACTTTTCCTAGAAATTTGGATTTCATGTATTATTAGTTGTTTTGGTCTATAAAGGTATATATCTATTCTTTGTTAATTTTTTCAAATGTTTGAACTTAATTCAATCAGTTTTATGGTCTTTTGATCATTGAATCAGATATATCCTAACTTCAGTTTTCTTTACTAATCATCATTGGGAAACTTAACTGTCACTTAAAGCTTAGATCTAGTATATTCTTGCAAGAACCAGAAAATAAGGTATTTCTGAGATTACATGACTTCCCTGCAGACAGCGGGATGTTGACTCTTGCAATGCTGTCTGTCATGTATGGTGTGTAACAAGGTAGAGAATGTTAGCGATGTAAAGATTTTTTGTAAGGAAATCATGTTTTTAAAACATGTTATATGATACAGTACATCAAGGGAGCACCTTGAATGTTTTGAATGACTGTATAATTACCTCCCTTTGATATCTATTTATTCGGAATGGTATATCTTATACCCTACCTTTGTTTTGTTTGTATGTTAATTTATACCCCAAGATACACTTACCAGCACAAGACTGCATGATAATGAAATGATATTGATGATTGAAAAAAACATTATCTCCCTTTTTCCATTTACTGAGACATGATGGTACTAACACATGTATATTATACAGTCGTGGTATAGCCATTTGAAGCTTTAGTATTCTGCTGTCCATTGCCATAGCTAGTCAGCCCAACCCCTTCGTGAAACACGTTGCTACACCGAGATCGTTGGTTGCTAGAGTATATTAAAGAACGGGTGTCGTATGTTTCACTTTGTTGCTTAAATTTTCGTTTTATATTATGTCTTATGCAGTAGACAATCTCACACCACACATTTGGAAGACCACTTTTTGGGGGGAAAAGTTTTGCTTTTTTTTTCACTGCAATACTATGACATAGATCTAGAGGAAAACATTTAATGGGATATTTTAATATAATGTATTATTTTATTAGTTGGTCAGAATTTTAATTTATATCAATGATTTTGTCTATTACTGCCTTTTATAGCGCTATTAATATTTGTATTCCTCTTTTCTCTTTCCCTGTATAGGTGGTTTTGTCTTGCTTATGTTATAGAGTAAATATGGAGTAGAAATGCTGACTTTATTGATACACTGATAACAACTAGACAAAAAGACCCACAACTGTAGTGCTTATATAAACAGATGTTTGTCAAGATATTGCTTTCTGCTACCTTCTAAGTGACTGTCTGTTGTATTACATGCATTTCAAACAAATAACATGACACTTAAATGCTTAAAAAAATATTTGAAGAGGTCATTTTTTGAATGGTGAATTTTGTTTTAGCTTTTCGGGCCAAGCCAGCTAATGCCATGATGCAGCCTGTTGTTTGTCTTACATAAATAAGAGATTTATAAGTCTGAACAAAGGTACTGGAATCTTGTTGGGCATGGAACTCTCTGAGCCAAGCATATTGAATGTTACATGAATGAAGAGTAGGGCCATATATTTGTTCAATCTTTGGGTAACCCTAGCCTTCGTTGAGTGTTAATATAACAATTTACTGTCTAGTTCAGATAATATACAAAGCAACAGGTGAGGGATACAGTCTTTGGGTAAACCCTAGCCTTAGTTGAGTGTTAATATAGCAACTTCCTGTCTGGTTCAGATAATACAAAAAGCAACAGGTGAGGGATACAGGTCTGATCAGCTATCAGGTTTTCTTTTTAGTCTCTTTTTGTTTAATTTCAATGTCGGCAATGTTACGATTAAAAAAATAAAATAAAAAAATCCCTGATTATTGAAAAAAGTTCAGGGAATTGGTGTCCTGAATATTGATCATGAGAAAAGGAAGATGATTTGTGTAAATACATGGCCATTATTTGATAAACTGTGTTTTATGTTTTACAGCTTTGAAAAAAGGTTGTACTAGAAGCAGTACTCCCAAGCAATGGAAGTTAGAAAGATGACGACATTCCGATCTCTTTGCCGGATTTCCAGATACAATAAGCAACAAGGAAAATCAAGTGAAGCCACAAGGGAGATAACTTGTGTCTCGGTCTCTTCAGGTCAAAATTGTAAAGTAGAATTCATGTTGCACAGAAATTTGGCTCTTTGCCATGAAAGTAGAGGTGAAACAGGAAGTATACTGGGTGCTATTAAGGTTTTAAATGATTATAAATATGTGGCAATACATTATTAGATATTCTGTATTTTGGATCTATTTTTACAAAGATTCTTGACTGGACTTAGTTTTACATTTTTTCCATAAGTGCATACATTAGAAGAAATCCGTAGGACAGATCTAGATGACTTCACCAAGATGACATGTTTCAGAGTTCAAAATTCTACTCAATAATGCTTGACTGTGAGATAGTTCTACGAAGTCTGCTGTGCACACTATGAAATAGTTCAGAAATGAATATTGTTGCAGCACTGATCTAGTTTTACAAAATGTTATGTAATAGAAATGTTCATTATATTATTCTTCTTTAAGGCCAATAAGGTTGGTGAGTTTATTGTATGGAAGGAAGATTGGTTTGAAAAACAAGTACTGCATACAGGAAATGTTTGCTGCAGTTAAACTTTTGCGCCCTCAGTACCAGAGAGAATTTATCATAACAGTGAGCAGTTGTAAGCAATATAATTAACACAGTAATCAAATGTGAAGGATGAAATTATTATTGGGCCAAAACAGATTTTACTGGTATAGGGCGTAACTTTGTCTGGAGGAGAGTTTGCCTGTATAGAGTATTTACTTTAGCTGTAGATAGCATTACAATGCTATTCTTTTTATACTTTGAAATGTTGAGAGTTGGTTTCGACTTGCTATGATACTTTCCACAAAGTGTGAAAACCTAAGCAATGTGTGGTATGCTAGATTGATATATGCAGTTAATTTGCCCTGCTTTATGTTTTTCATAATTCATTTTGTGGTATTATTTCTCCTTGTATGATGATAGTTTTGCATTTTTAGCTCACCTAGTTTGAAGGGTCAAGCTGTTCGAGTTATTGCTATCTAACAGCACGTATCCATCATTCATTCATCCATATTCTTATAAAGAACCCCAGAGCATAAGGTAATGCTGTTTGGTCTATAGCTTGTTTGGATATATAAAAGACTATCAATATATATTTCTTAAAGCACTTTTTTTACAAACAATGAGGCCTAGAGTCGTGGTATTTGATTTAGAACTTATTAGGATGAAGGGCTATCAAATTGTTTAAACAGATGACCTTTTTTCACATTTTTACAAAAGTTTCCATATAAGCCTCTTGTTTTGTTGTTGTTTTAGAAGTGAGAAAACATCTCTGTTGCAGTTGATATACTTTGTACTATAAAGAGGATATTTCTGTACAGTAATTCCACACTCCTGCCATTAGAAAAACTAAATTCTAGTATCTGGCATCTGGCATTACGTGTTGATCAGTTCATCTGTCTCAAAGTTACCACCGTAAAAACAACAGACATTCCTGTTCTAAAATAAGTCATGTCTGCAAAGAAGTTGACTTCTTTTGGAAGAAATAACATTTTAAAAAACATGGGCATGAAAACAGTATAATCTGATTACATTGTAGAACGTTCCAGTTCAGTCTTGATTCCATGTTTGCAGATTTACTGATGCTTTACTCCCTAGATCTTAATTCATTGAATCTCGCTACAAACTATATATAGCTACTGATATCATTTTAATACACTCATCTGTTTGTTATATTCATATTTTTGCCATGGTCATTTTGGGACAAATTGTAATTTATAGGTAGATTGAAATTAGTCATGTAGTACAATGTCAAAGATAACTAGCGCCATTATTTGAACAGCATTTATCCAAATCTTTATTATCTACTATGAAGGCCACCTTCGTTGCAGTACCAATCTCAGATCAGAGAAATTACCAGTGTTGATTCACGGTGATTTGATATTGGTTGTGATCACATTACAAATTTTATCAATCATCTACATTATTTGTTTTCTCTCTCTTCAACAGTGAAGTGGGTGATGTTGATTTTAGAAACATGAAGACAATTCACTCTATCTGATTCAAGGTGCATTCATGATCACAGGGTTTGAGGTTAGAACCCAAGAAAATGATTACACCGATACCAATCATTTAAAATCTAGGACCTGGAATAATAATGTGGTATCATTGATTCATTGGTATCAATAGGTTAAAAGGTTTGTATTTTTTTTTTCGGTTGATCATATAACGAATACATTTTCAAAGCAGGAGGTCAACATTTTTCATGTTTCGTTTATTGCTGTTAAAATAGGACTATATGCAACAAAAAATCTTGAAATTTTGCCAAGGAACACGCGGAAAGAGGACTTTGTAATACAGCATAATATATGGTATTGATGGTGTAGTTAAATACCGTGAGGTTCTAACCTTAACTCATAATTACAGAGAAGGACCAGAAATGACATTTGGGCCAAAGCAATATATTTGTAGATTTAAATTAATTATGTGGGCCAAATCTTTACGAAGGAGGACATGCTCAGCACTGCTCTCACTATAGGGACCACATACAGACCACATACAGAACTACAACAGCAGTCTTTAAATCAATGTCAGAATTATATTTTAATTCGTATGTATAATGCCTTAAAGATTTACTATGTAGTGTAATAGATAATATGAACTCACCGATTCCCCTCCGTTCATTTACATACATCTGCAAAAGGGTCATAGAATAAAGTCCAGATTTCATTTGATAATCAAAGGCAAACCATTGAAGTAAGTACAAAAGTAAAATTATATATATATTGACAATGGGTGCATGTGTGGTGTAGTCATATTTTGAATGAAGCAATTTGGATTTTTTCCCCCCTAGAAATCATATGTGAATACTTCAGCCAAGAACCACTATTATTTATCTCTGTATAGGGATGGGGCTGCGGGGAAACTTTTCATCCTTCTTCTCAAGCCGTTAGTCATTGACAGTACATTTAAGTAGGCATATTGTTACTGTCAGGGGAGGTAATTTATTTGTCTTATAGTAGTAGATTTGGGATTAAAAAGGAATTTTGTCATTCCAATCTTGAACCCAAAAAGTAAAAAGATTGTGTATGTCTGGTATTGCAATTAAGACTTTAAAATTTCATTAAAAACTCCTAGCTTTGCTAAACTTGTAATTAATTTACTTATCGACATTCTATTTTCACTCCATAAGATATAAAGTTTCCATAAGTTATTTGTACATCATACCCGAGTTAATATAATCAAGTGTTAAGGTGATACACTGTAGAACTACATTTTACTGCATTTAATTTTTGTAAAGTTTATTACATGCATTTATATAATTGTCCGATAATGTTTTGAAGCCAATAAAACACAGTGATGATTGTGAACGGCCACCATTAAAATGTTTTCAAACTTATTGATATTTACATTGCCCTATAGATTTCAAGGTGATATTTGCAAGCTTAATTTGTGTGAAAAATTTATGATTTGTTGTAATTATTTTGAATTTCTAGCCTTAATTCTACTTTTTGCCTAAACATATTAATTCTACTTGTTTGCCTTTGACCATGTTTATACTATCATTATTTGCCTGGCAATAGGAGACTGGTGTTGCCTTTTTGCATCCAGTTCACCATTCATACTGTTCCAGTTGGAACATCGGCAAATGTCAAAATGTTTAATGACGGAATTATTCGCAACTTTAAAGTATTAAGTATTACGATTGCTATTTCCTTTATTGATACCTAATATCTTGAAAATTAGACATCAGAGTTGTATTTCATTTAATATTACCAAGACTGTAATGGGAAAATACCGATTTAGGCAAGAACAATACTTCAGAATTGCCTTTAATGAAGTGCAATGAGTTTCTCATAAAATCATTGATCCAGTTTTGTAACTTTTAACTGTTTTTTTTAACAGTTTTAAATGTGTAGAGCTAATGGTCTACCGCTACTGCCTCCAGCCATTTATAGTGATTTATTTTTATTTTGTGCATATCTCCCCATCATGTCATAATTATGTGATAGATAGCAGTGAATATTAGATACATAATTATACTCTTACCACAAAAGAACTCTGAAAATGCAGCACGTTTAGCAAAAAAAACAAAAAAAACTATTTACACTCATCATAAAATACTTACCACCATCAATTTATCCAGTCACGATAAATACATTGCCATTGTATATTTGTTGTCTGAACGTGAGGTTGGGAGTAGCAGGCAGTGTGCACTGCTTTGAGGTTACACATATTATTGTCACCACACTCTTGTATGTAGATTTTGCACACGTTGGTAGGGTGAACATTGCGCTATCCTGAGGTGACAGGTATGTCACAAAATGGTGTTGTAAAATTTAATTAGACATGAAAGAAATGTATTGATTTTTATAGATAAATGTTATCGTTCTTGTCATTGGAAGATTTTTTTAGTTGTCTTCTTCAAAATACTATGAATTCATTCTGAGTATATGTACATGTGTAAATTTAAAGATATTGTAAAAACATACAATGAAATAAAAAGTAAGAGATGTTCTGTAAAGTGTTAATACATGTTAATTGTTGGGTAGACATTTCTGGATAAGTTCTGTCAGAAATGCTCATTTGTTCATCAATAAATTAATATTGATATTGGTTTTATGTTCGTGTTTTCTCCAATAAAAACTGCCCGTGGAATGAGGTAAGCTATTTAAAACATTCCTTACAGGTAGCACAACTACACCCGAATCCTGGTTTACTGACATTTAGTTCGGGTCTACTTACTTTTGTATCACGATTGTAAAGTCTTGTCTTACAATGGTACAGTGTGCCTTCTCAGTTACAAAGAAAAAATTACAATTAGCGATGGAATTAAATCTCTGAAATAACCAAGGCGTAACTGGACTATTAACCACAGAAATCAATGTGTCTTGCTGATTCTGCATGGGATGTCCTGCCTCCTGGATATCCCATCAGAAAACTCCACTAAAAACGAATTGGAAATGCGATTTTTAGGTCACCTGAGCTTTAGCTCAAGTGACCTATTGCTATCCGTCTTCGTGTTGTTATTTTTCGGGTCGATCAGAAATCCAATATGGCTGCCACGGCCGCCATTTTGAAAAACTATTTCAAACTTAAAGTCAAGTTCTGCTAGGTCAATTGAACTGAAACTTTGTAGGAATGATCGACTCATGGTCCTGACAGTGTTGTTATTTTTCGGGTCGATCAGAAATCCAATATGGCCGCCACGGCCGCCATTTTGAAAAACTATTTCAAACTTAGTCAAGTTCTGCTAGGCCGATTAAACTGAAACTTTGTAGGAATGATCGACTCATGGTCCTGACAAAGTTTTATTATTTTTTGGGTCAATCAGAAACACAATTTGGCTGCCATGGCCGCTATTTTGAAAATACCTATTTCAAAGTTCTAATAGGCCGATCTAACTGAAAATCGGTCTAGGAATGATCAGCTCATGGTCCTGACAAACTTAAGTTAACGTTATACTTAACAATTTTTTACTCAAATTGGTACATATTTCAACAACAAAAATAAATACTGTAGGACTCAGGTGACCGTTATGGCCCATGGGCCTCTTGTTTTTCTACAGATGTTAGAACCAAAGAAAATGAAAATATAATTTTATTACTCAAAATTAAACTTCAATATCAAATCTGAAAACTTGATACTTTTAATAATGGACTATGTTTACTACATATTCGTCCTTTGGACTCTTTTAATCAAAGTGGAACTGTCTATCCTACCAGTAGAACCAATACCGTTGAAGTATTGCTGAGGTGATTTGACTGGTGTCTGGAACCAATCAGGGGACCTCGTCTTCGTTTAGTTACTCTCCGCCTTTCCAGTAGCTGGTACACCATGTTGTCTTTCAGTCAAAGACTTGTTACTTTAAAAGGTTGATAAAGAGAGAGGTAGCTAGTCCATAACTATTGCCTTTCATCGATTTATGCTCTTTCAAAGTAGAAATTTGTGAATTTCAAGAAGTTAGTCTTTCGTTCAATTTAAAATCTAACTACTTAGTTCCGCTAGGTTCATGTAATGGCCAGTTTCGTCACCACCAGAATGTTGCTACATAAGATGTTAAAATTGTGTTGATGTTGAATACTATTATGTGGTAACAATTATCTTAATTCCACAACTACGGTGTACATTTGGTCATACCAGAGGTTGGTTCAAGTGGCGTATGCAATACCGTTGGGATTAATCAGATAGGCAAACGCGCGCCAAGGATTCAGTCATCTCAAAACCGAGCTAACTGGTTTCCATAAAAGGTTGATATTGTGAAATTTGTAATTATGCTTCTAACTAGCAGACAGCAATTGGGTTAATGATTAATATATGATCTCGCGGGCTTTTGGCAGACGGATAAACAACGCCATTTGTACATGCATTATGGCATTGCAGTCACAAGAAAGGTCAATATGGGGACTGACCATAACAACGGAATAAGCGACACGACAGTGTATAAGCTGGTATGGCGTTAAAGCTGCCCAACCAAGTTAAACAAATAAATGTTTAAAGAGGAAACTCGAACAAAAGCTGCTTTGCATGTACCTGTGGTACACATGAATGTTTACACCTGCCACGGGCTTGAATTAATGTATTAAACTTCGGTCAGAGACCATGGCAATTTGTTTCTGGGGTTTGGTATAACATCCTCCGGCCATACAAAAAGAAAGAATCGGTTCCTTTTTAAAGGTTGGTTTTATGTTAGCCTTCGTTCCAGGATCTTGTATTACATTATCCTTCGGTCAAATATGGACACTGAATCCTTTGTAGGGGCTTCAGTAATGTTAACCTTCGGTCAGATATCATGGAAACTCCCCACCAAAGCGACTGTAACGCCACTTTTTATACCCTGCATGAACCGTCCTTGACCATAGCTGTTGAGAGGACGTTAAACAATACTAAACCAAACCGAACCAAACCCTCCTTGGACGATTTTGTATTAACCTTGAATCATCGGCCACAAGAACTCTTTCCCTTTATCAGCGACAACGGGCAATTGCCCTTCAATCAGCGATACCTTTCAGTTAGCGACCATGGGAACTAATACTTTCCAGTTAGCGACCATGGGAACAAGTACCTCTCAGTAAGCGACCATGGGAACAAGTACCTTTCAGTAAGCGATCATGGAAACGAAATTTCAGTTAGTGACAATGATAACTAGTACATTTGAGAAGGCGACCTTTGTAACCAATACCTTTCAGTAAGCGACCATGGGAACTAGTACTTTCCATTTAGCGACTATGTGAACTAGTACCTCTCAGTAAGCGACCATTGGAACCGATACCTGTGAACCAGTACCTCTCAGTAAGCGACCATGTGAACTCGTACCTCTCAGTAAGCGACCATGTAAACTGGTACCTTGCAGTTATCGACTATGTAAACTAGTACCTCTAAGTAAGTGACCATTGGAACCGATACATTTCAGTAAGCGACCATGTAAACTAGTACCTTCCAGTTATCGACCATGTGAACCAGTACCTCTCAGTAAGCGACCATGTGAACTAGTACCTCTCAGTAAGCGACCATGTAAACTGGTACCTTGCAGTTATCGACTATGTAAACTAGTACCTCTAAGTAAGTGACCATTGGAACCGATACATTTCAGTAAGCGACCATGTAAACTAGTACCTTCCAGTTATCGACCATGTGAACTAGTACCTTTCAGTAAGCGAACATTGGAACAAGTACCTTTCAGCTAGCGACCATGGAAACTAGTGCCTCTCAGTAAGCGACCATTGGAACCGATACCTCTAAGTAAGCGACTATGGAAACTAGTACCTGCCAGTTATCGACCATGTGAAGTAGTACCTCTCAGTAAGCGATCATTGGAACCGATACCTTTCAGTAAGCGACGATGGAAACTAGTACCTTCCAGTTTTTGACCATGTGAACTAGTACCTGTCAGTAAGCGACCATTGGAATCGATACCTCTAAGTAAGCGACTATGGAAACTAGTACCTTTCAGTTAGCGACTACGGAAACTAGTTCCTCTCAGTAAGCGACCATGTGAACTAGTACCTCTCAGAAAGCGACCATTGGAACCGATGCCTCTCAGTAAGCGAACATTGGAACAAGTCCCTTTCAGCTAGCGACCATGGAACCTAGTGCCTCTCAGTAAGCGACCATTGGAACAAGTACCTTTCCGCTAGCGACCATGGAAACTAGTACCTTCCAGTTTTTGACCATGTGAACTAGTACCTTACAGTAAGCGAACATTGGAACAAGTCCCTTTCAGCTAGCGACCATGGAACCTAGTGCCTCTCAGTAAGCGTCCATTGGAACCGATACCTCTCAGTAAGCGACTATTGGAACCGATACCTCTAAGAAAGCGACTATGGAAACTAGTACCTGCCAGTTATCGACCATGTGAACCAGTACCTCTCAGTAAGCGAGCATTGGAACCGATACCTTTCAGTTATCGACCATGTGAACTAGTCCCTTTCAGTAAGCGAACATTGGAACAAGTACCTTTCAGTTAGCGACTATGGAAACTAGCGCCTCTCAGTAAGCGACCATTGGAACCGATACCTCTAAGTAAGCGACTATGGAAACTAGTACCTTCCAGTTATCGACCATGTGAACTAGTACCTCTCAGTAAGCGACCATTGGAACCGATACCTTCCAGTTAACGACCATGTGAACTAGTACCTTCCAGCTAGTGGATATGTTAATTAGTACCTTTTAGTAAGCGACCAAAGGAACTGTTACTGTTCAGTGATCGATCTGTTACCGGTCATCCAGCGAGCACAAGAATTGTAGCATCTCCGCTGGCTATTTGCGAGATCTCGGTGTTTACGTGATTTTTAAGTTGACTTTTGCGTTGATTCAATATTAAACCACTATGTCCGGATCCTTGTAAGTTGTAGATAGCTATATTGTCTGTTCATGATACGTTTAGCTCGCATAGTTGTAGACGCCAATGGTGAGCGTTATAGCTTCTCAATGCGCGTTTTGATATACGTTGTAGTTAAAAAGTTAGATTGAATTCACACTTCCGGTGCGCTTGAAAACAACTTTAATATTCTTGCCAATGCGCGGAGAAAATTAAGAACACTAATATAAGCATGTCTGCAATATACCTTTCTTACTCTTATATCATATGAGCATTTAAGGATCCCTGTCCCTTTGCACTGTGCTTTTTCCTATATGCAGTAACCGCCACTTAACTAATGTAGAACTACTGGGCCAGGACACTCCCGTTAACCAGGTTGCTACATCGGTTATAGCGATGGTTTAGCAGTCTGAAAATCTGGGTTCGAATCCGTGTCTAGCCCGCGGTATTATTTTTTACACCAACGGCCTTCTGGCAGTTGTCGTTAATTTCATCTTTATCATTTCTCATAAAAGTACCTGCAAGGTATGGTTTTCTTTTCAAAAATAATTTACCAATGCCATAGTCATGCCGGAAAAAAACGTTTTTGGCACTGGTACGGGGGTCCTTAACATCTCTCAACTGCAGCGTTAACAAAACACTCTATACCGCGGTACATGTATTTATCTTCATCCGTGTCATTTTTGTGTGTTTTAACTCGAATCTAATTAGAAATAATTTCGACCTACATCCCTTACCAAGCTATAATAAAACACCAGTATAACCTGCCAGCATACCTGTGAAACATTCCATTCGCTGATAAAAAGCCAATTAGGCCTAGATATCCCTGCACAACAAAGTTATATCGCTCCCCAATTAGACGCGCTCCCACATCGGGGCGTCTACATCACCTTGTCGACCCCAACCCAAGTAAGCTATGTAAACGTACATGTAATTGTGGGTTTATTTGTCGTAGTTTATTATTGACAGACGGAGAAATATGGCAATAGATGGGATACGGGGACGAGTGATCTATCCTTACAAGAGATGTATGACCGGAGACATTCACGGAAAGACGCTATTCCATGGATCCGAGGCAATCTGGGGAGTAAAGTGTCCACCCGGGAATAGCACAAACCCTGGAACGTCGTTACACAGCGGATGTTATTTAATGTTTAATGATGCAGCTAATTCACGTAATTAAAGTGAATGACGTCAGCAACAAGAACTATTACTAAACTACCGTGATTTATATAAAAATGCAATTACCTTAAAAAGGTAACAGCGACGAAAACTATTTATTTCATTACGTATCGGCCGAAAAAAAACACCATTCTTAATAATTACTTCAGTACCGGCGGTAACGACCGTAAAATGGCGGCTAGATTTGGCCAACACAGTGATGAAAGTAGCAACGATACAGACGACGAAGATGTTAATAGTGAAATATACGGATACATCAGTGAAGATGAAAACGCTAAAGACGACGAATGTGGCCAGTGTCGCTGTACTTCCGTGCGTCGTATGACGGGAGCTTATTGTGGTTGTAAAGATGGCGGACGCCGTCCCGTGTCGGCTGGTGAAGGTGACATTGACACTGTCCTCAACATACCCTATTGGAGTACACCACTCCGACACACTGGAGGTGTGGCCAGTTGCGACATGGATACGGGCCATTGCGCTACACCCGACACAATACCCCGCAGTAGTGTATACCTTCATCACGTAGATCAGGGTTACGTTAGCTGTCACGCTTTCAATAGTCGGGAAGGTCATAATAGTGATGCGGAGAGTTCAAACGATAGCGAATCGTATGAGATTTCTTCTTTGGAGCAGCTCCCTAAAGAATTACGATTTGAACTTCGTTCACCGTCATGTGAATTACAGGAAATGAGCATTCCGGAAAACCGGAAGGACTCGATTTTTGTGGATAAAAACCGGACGGATAATTTACCCCCAATAAACATCCTACAAAATGGAGATATTCCGAGTAGCTGTGAGGATTCTGTATCCCTAATGAATTTATGTCAGAAAAGAGATAATCTGAGGTGCCATGGTAATACATTATCATCATTAGATATACTAAAAGACCGATGCATGGGGATATCATGCAGTGCATCTAAAAATGACGTTCTAAACATACAGGAAAACCATACCGGTACATTTCGAGCCAACCAGTCTCAAAGAAACGCTAGAGATCGCCTTTCCCCATCAGAATTACCGCCGGACGAAATACTGAATATTCAGAACATTCACCCTTCGAGCTTAAGACAGGACTTAGCTGGACAACACCCTAGAGATGACAATTTCGTTGCCAAAGAAACGGAAACGTTCCAATATTGTATTATACTACCAGGTTCCAAGGAGTGGCTAGGAGGTGAGGTAAAACCTTCATCTAAACATTTAGTGGAATATATGTGGTACATGAACTATCCCAGTCAGCCAGGCGACAAAGATGAAAACTGCCCGTACCAACGTGTCGTCAGAAATTGGCCAATTTCAGCAAACATGGACCAAACACAATTCCATAATGAGAACGAAAAGACCAATTATTTCCGTGAAAACCGACGACAAAACCAGTCTGAAAATAGTGATGGCAACACATTTGGGGACAGACAATACCAGCGTGAAAGGGGAACAATAAGGATGGAAGAGCCCTTATTCGTGGTGACGGGGATACCGAATGACACGCCAGGACGTGTAAACAGTGTGACGTCCGAGGTCATGATGACAGCTTCAACTATCGATCACAGTATCCCTCACCTGTCAGTCTTACCAACAAAACACAGACCATCACACCTCTGCACCATACCAGAGGCAAACTACTCGGGCGGAGGTGAGGAGAATAGTAGCCGTACTTCGGAAGAGAACGGCGGGGACGAGTATGGAGTTCTGGAAGAGGACACAGGCATAGGTTGTTGTACTTCGGAAACGGACACAGGAGACAAATCGTGTGCATCGGAAGAGGAGAAGGTCGAAATGGATTGGGGATCTAGGACACCTTTCGTCTTTACAGAAGGCAGAAGAGTTGTGAAACAAACCCCTCCTCTACCGGAACCGGAAATACCGGACAGACTGGAGCAAGGTAGGGCAAATAGTTCATATTTCATACCTTTTAATACAGTTGGATAGAAAAGTTATTTCTAACGCAAAGTTTGAAGGAATATAAGCTCCAACCTGGGTATAACTTGTCTTGAAGATGCATTAAAGGAGTAGAATAATCATATTTTTTACTGCATAAACGTTTCATGGAAGTATACTGTTTCTGTTTGTTTAAATTTGAAACAAAATATGATATTCAAACGCTGCAATATTCAGTACAATACAAACAATATTCAAGAAATTGATTCAAGACAAATATTACAAAACCTACTTTGAATTGAATAAAAATGATTTCTGGTGTACAAAACTTAACAAATATAGTCTTTTGTCGAGATCGAGTTTTAAAACAAAACATCAGGAATAGATACTATGTGATTTGGGATAAATTGTATCAATAGTAGAGCTTATATGATGCTTGCAGGACATGTAGGGATCGGATACAGATATTATACAGTATCGCATATGCAAAACAGCATTTCGTTGGTAATATAATTGTTGGCTGATCCTGATACTTGACTGACGGTCCTTTGTATATCAATTCCCAGCTTTTGTAGTGTCAGCAATATTCCTATTTTATCATTTTATAAGAGTGATGACATTCCCCGAGTTTCCGTAACTTTTACATATCTGTATCAGCTGTTCTTGATTGACACCTTTTAAATCGTATTTTTTACTCAGAAAATAATGAATTGTAATAGTAATGATTAAATGTAATTTGAGTTCAAAACTGAAATCATCGGACAAAAATATTGTATTTTTTCGACAATTAGTGTTTTAAAACTACTGAATCATGTCTTCAATTACATAGACGTTTTGTGAGCCAAACACCATAGAATTGTCTCATAGAATTAGCTTTAAATGTTACATGTATCGCGTGCTGTATCACATACATGTGTGTCACTAGGGTGTTACGTTTAGAATTTAGATATAAAGTGTCTGATATAGCATGTAAAAACACGAGTAAAGAGTACTGAATTACTAAACCATCAAAAACATACGAGAATTCCATTTGTAAGTTTTGCCGGAGGCAAGTGTATCCAGTGTCCGTGATACACGAAACGGTACAAAAGTACAGACGCTCGGAAGATGATCTTTTTTAAACAACATTTGATAGGTAAAGTTTAACATATGAACCTGTGTCGTCGGTTTACGATAACACCCAAGTGCTGTTTTCAGTGTTAACCATGTAGAGTGCGGGCATGTGTTACGAGTACATGTCATGGTGTCGAGGTACACAGGTTATGTAAGAATCCCTGTCTAAGAATTGCTAAATTGTTGGAATCTAAATCCGGGAGAGGCCCCAATTTTAACCCGAGACAGTTTCTCATTAGCATAATACTCATTGTCAAAACCAGCCAGTCAGTGTCTGTAGGTTCTAAGGGATGCAATCTGACCCCAACAAGAAATAATAGTTTCATTAGCATAATACTCATTTCAAAACCAGCAAGTCAGCATCTACATAATACTAAGGTGGCCATTTCGAACGCCACAATGGATAATATTTTTTTTAACGAAAACGTTTTTCCATATGTTTATCAGATAAACAAGGCTGATACAAGCTACGGAATGTTGTCAGGTGGTAACTGGTCCGTTACGTGAACTAATCAGCATATGAAGTTTGTAATCGGGACCCCACACACAGCAATGTTAGCTTGAACGATCAGTACACTGCACTGTTATTATTTATGATATAATTAACATTTTACTGGTACATCACAGACAAATACTTATGTAGTGTTTTCATATTAATTTCTGCTTAAAGATGCACGTTAGGTTTATATCATATGAATATATGATGTTTCAAAGCACATATGTAGGTAAGAATTCTAAAAATAGGGTTAAGTTTATAATTGCGGTTTTGATAAAAGCCACCTGCCGCGTTTACTGTTATTTTGTATCATTGATAGCTTGGTTTTATAAGTTGTCAGGTATGGACATATTTTGATTTCACCTTCATTAAATATTGTCAGGCCTCATAGGATTGTAGGGTGTAACTGACAAACACAAGATGTTCGTAAGACAGTTATATTGTCACAATTTAAAAAATCATCATACATAGTAAAGATTTCAGGGTTTACATATCATACCACACAAGTTAAAATTGATTTGTAGCAGAATATTCTCTATTAAAAATCGTTTACTAAATCATTCCCTGATGATGCAAATTAAAGATATCATTGTGAATAATCCTATTTTGAATTATGTTCGTCAGGTTTAAAGTGTTGATTTCTTTATAGTAAGGGGTAATTTACATTGTACCAGCATATAACCGCAATTGTGTCTTCGAAACCATTTATGTAATATGGCAATATCGAATCCATTTATGTAATAGGGAAATAACGCAACCATTTATGTAATAGGGTAATATCGCAACCATTTATGTAATAGAATAATATCGCAACCATATATGTGATATAATAATATCGCAACCATTTATGTAATAGGGTAATATTGCAACCATTTATGTAATAGGGTAATATCGAAACCATTTATGTAATAGAATAATATCGCAACCATATATGTAATATAATAATATCGCAACCATTTATGTAATAGGGTAGTATCGCAACCATTTATGTAATAGGGTAATATCGCAGACATTTATGTAATAGGGTAATATCGCAACCGTTTATGTAATAAGGTTATATCGCAACCATTTATGTAATAGAATAATATCGCAACCATTTATGTTTATGTGATAGGGAAATATCGCAACCATTTATGTAATAGGGTAATATTGCAACCATTTATGTAATAGGGTAATATCGCAACCATTTTTGCTATATGGTAATATAGCAACTATTTATGTAAAAGGGTAATATCGCAACCATTTATGTAATAGGGTAATATCGCAGACATTTATGTAATAGGGTAATATCGCAACCATTTATGTAATAGGGTAATATCGCAACCATTTATGTAATAGGGTAATATCGCAACCATTTATGTAATAGGGTAATATCGCAACCATTTATGTAATAGGGTAATATCGCAACCATTTATGTAATAGGGTAATATCGCAACCATTTATGTAATAGGGTAATATCGCAACCATTTATGTAATAGGGTAATATCGCAACCATTTATGTGATAGGGTAATATCGCAACCATTTATGTAATAGGGTAATATCGCAACCATTTATGTAATAGGGTAATATCGCAACCATTTATGTAATAGGGTAATATCGCAACCATTTATGTAATAGGGTAATATCGCAACCATTTATGTAATAGGGTAATATCGCAACCATTTATGTAATAGGGTAATATCGCAACCATTTATGTAATAGGGTAATATCGCAACCATTTATGTAATAGGGTAATATCGCAACCATTTATGTAATAGGGTAATATCGCAACCATTTATGTAATAGGGTAATATCGCAACCATTTATGTAATAGGATAATATCGCAACCATTTATGCAATTGGATGATATCGCAACCATTTATGTAAAAGGGTAATATCGCAACCATTTATGTAATAGGATGATATCGCAACCATTTATGTAATAGGGTAATATCGCAACCATTTATGTAATAGGGTAATATCGCAACCATTTATGTAATAGGATAATATCGCAACCATTTATGCAATTGGATGATATCGCAACCATTTATGTAAAAGGGTAATATCGCAACCATTTATGTAATAGGATGATATCGCAACCATTTACGTAATAGAGTAATATCGCAACCATTTATGTAAAAGGGTAATATCGCAACCATTTATGTAATAGGATGATATCGCAACCATTTATGTATTAGAGTAATATCGCAACCATTTATGTAATAGGGGAATATCGCATCCATTGATGTTATAGAGTAATATCGCAACCATTTATGTAATAGAATAATATCGCAACCATTTATGCAATTGGATGATATCGCAACCATTTATGTAAAAGGGTAATATCGCAACCATTTATGTAATAGGATGATATCGCAACCATTTATGTAATAGAGTAATATCGCAACTATTTATGTAATAGGGGAATATCGCACCATTTATGTAATAGGATGATATCGCAACCATTTATGTAATAGAGTAATATCGCAACCATTTATGTAATAGGGTAATATCGCACCATTTATGTAATAGGATGATATTGCAACCATTTATGTAATAGAGTAATATCGCAACCATTTATGCAATTGTATGATATCGCAACCATTTATGCAATTGGATGATATCGCAACCATTTATGTAATAGAGTAATATCGCAACTATTTATGTAATAGGGGAATATCGCACCATTTATGTAATAGGATGATATCGCAACCATTTATGTAATAGAGTAATATCGCAACTATTTATGTAATAGGGGAATATCGCACCATTTATGTAATAGGATGATATCGCAACCATTTATGTAATAGAGTAATATCGCAACTATTTATGTAATAGGGTAATATCGCACCATTTATGTAATAGGATGATATCGCAACCATTTATGTAATAGAATAATATCGCAACCATTTATGCAATTGGATGATATCGCAACCATTTATGTAAAAGGGTAATATCGCAACCATTTATGTAATAGGATGATATCGCAACCATTTATGTAATAGAGTAATATCGCAACCATTTATGTAATAGGGTAATATCGCACCATTTATGTAATAGGATGATATTGCAACCATTTATGTAATAGAGTAATATCGCAACCATTTATGCAATTGGATGATATCGCAACCATTTATGCAATTGGATGATATCGCAACCATTTATGCAATTGGATGATATCGCAACCATTTATGTAATAGGGTAATATCGCAACCATTTATGTAATAGGGTAATATCGCAACCATTTATGCAATTGGATGATATCGCAACCATTTATGTAAAAGGGTAATATCGCAACCATTTATGTAATAGGATAATATCGCAACCATTTATGCAATTGGATGATATCGCAACCATTTATGCAATTGGATGATATCGCAACCATTTATGTAATAGGGTAATCTCGCAGCCATTTATGTAATAGGGTAATATCGCAACCATTTATGTAATAGGATGATATCGCAACCATTTATGTAATAGAGTAATATCGCAACTATTTATGTAATAGGATAATATCGCACCATTTATGTAATAGGATGATATCGCAACCATTTATGCAATTGGATGATATCGCAACCATTTGGGTAAAAGGGTAATATCGCAACCATTTATGTAATAGGATGATATCGCAACCATTTACGTAATAGAGTAATATCGCAACCATTTATGAAAAAGGGTAATATCGCAACCATTTATGTAATAGGATGATATCGCAACCATTTATGTATTAGAGTAATATCGCAACCATTTATGTAATAGGGGAATATCGCATCCATTGATGTTATAGAGTAATATCGCAACCATTTATGTAATAGAATAATATCGCAACTATTTATGCAATTGGATGATATCGCAACCATTTATGTAAAAGGGTAATATCGCAACCATTTATGTAATAGGATGATATCGCAACCATTTATGTAATAGAGTAATATCGCAACCATTTATGTAATAGGGTAATATCGCACCATTTATGTAATAGGATGATATCGCAACCATTTATGCAATTGGATGATATCGCAACCATTTTTGTAAAAGGGTAATATCGCAACCATTTATGTAATAGGATGATATCGCAACCATATGTAATAGAGTAATATCGCAACCATTTATGTAATAGGGTAATATCGCACCATTTATGTAATAGGATGATATTGCAACCATTTATGTAACAGAATTATATCGTACCATTTATGTAATAGGGTAATTACGCAACCATTTATGTAATAGAATAATATCGCAACCATTTATGTAATAGAATAATATCGTACCATTTATGCAACAGGATAATAACGCAACCATTTATGCAACAGGATAATATCTCAACCATTTATGTAATAGGGTAATATCGAAACCATTTACGTAATAGGGTTATATCGCAACCATTTATTTAATAAGGTAATATCGCAACCATTTATGTACACGTAACAGGATTAAAGCGCAACCATTTATGTAATAGGATAATGTCGCAACCATTTATGTAATAGGATGTTATCCAAATGCGCTCTTACTTACATACTTATCATTCATATTTTATTTACTTGTTTGTTTAGCGCACATCATTAACACTTGTCAGTATTATTTATAATGTACATGTATCCACAAATATAACAAGAAAATGCAGCAAAGCTGCTGGACACCAAACTTTTTTTTAAGAAAACGACTTACTGACAGTCCATCAAACACGAGGGAACAGATCCTGCATACTTGAATCTATTTATTCATAATTACATAAATTGTTAATGGCATTATTTTGTCGTTCAGAATATTCCGTTCACGCTCAATATCCTTACATTCTGCACTTTTGTCACTTAATAATCGTCCCACAGAACGCAAATGTACAGTTTCAACTGCACGTTAAATGTCAAAGATTTGGTAATAACGCCATCTTCTGAAAGAGAGAAGCCGGGACAAGAAGATAATTTACCAAAAATATCTTTTATACCTTTGGTCAAAATTGCAGCGATTTTTGCAAATATTTCTTTTGACAATGTACCTATTTGACTATTTTGGATAAAACATCAACCGTCTTCTAGGTTAAAGCGTCAATCGTAGACCCCGCCCCTTTGAATAATAGTTGTTATTCTCGAGACGAAGACATATCTTGCCACAACGTTGTTCTTTTGGCTGTTATCACATTCGTTTTATACAAATGAAATAAATATATCGTATTAATCGGGAAAACCATGAAATTTTCTATTTTTTACATTTTTTCACGTCATGAGACGCAAATATTGCTTCATCAGAAAAGCGCGGGAATCGGGAATGTGTAACGTAGTTTTTGAAGCCAGGTTATAATGACGTCACGCTTGACAACAATACAGAGCGCCATTTTAAATGGGTTTTCATTGCAATTTTGCCGTTTGCTAGTTTTATCTGGTAAGATTTCCAGACAAAATGATATCAATTGTGTAGATTTGTAAAAACAATAATGTATGCTGCAAAGTTTGAGAACACAACCACTTATTCTGCCATCACTTCATCTAAACTTGAAACTGAAAATTCTACGCAGAGAATATAACGTACCGTTCAGATTGGACAATACTAAGAGTGACATTTTTACTTGCGAATATATAATATTTCGTTTATCTTCACTGCATTAAACATATGTGTTTATCAGATGGAGAATTCATGATATTTCACTAGAAAACTACTAAATACCGATACCGTAAGGTTTACCATCATATTTTTTGCAGACAGTATGCGGCCTCAATTTCCCAGAAGGCTTTCACGCATGGGGAAGCACCGGAAGTGGACAAAGTGTTTACAGATCAAACCCCGACGGCGCTTCGCGCCGCTTAGGGGTTTGAAAAAGGAGTATTTTTAATTTCCTTATCTCTATAAGCTGATGCAAAATCAATAATAGCTATGCATCCAGCACTGTAGTACTGTGCGATATTATCTTTTCCACTCTTTGTTGGACTGCATATCATACACAAAAATGATTACTGTAGAATATCTGCTTCTGCAGTAGTCTCGTTCAACCAGACGCTTGTAGCTTGCGCAGACAACAAGGGTCTGGTTGAACGGGACTACTTCTGAAGTGGAGGTTATATATGAACCTCGTTTTAGTCAGTATCAGTCGGATCCATATTAGTCGATGTCTTGATTAAATTGATAACATGACATAAATATGCTATAACATTAAAGACGACGCAAACATTATACAATATAAATTCAATTAAAGAATGAATTGCATCTCTTTTAAAATTTATGATCATATTAAATGATGCTCGGAGTCATCGAATTGCGAGGATGATGGGACGGTATCTTACAATTGCGTAAATGTTTTACCAAAGTCTCTACCGTATGTTTCACGAATTATATGTTTCGTTATTTAGCAAGTTGAATGCGAATTCATATATATCGCTACTGTTTGGTCAGCTATACTTATACAAAAGTGCAATTAAATAATAACTATCCCCTGTAATATTTTAACTGCAATACAAACGGGAAGATACATGTAGGTTAAATAATCTTCAAATACACATTACGAGATATAAAACAAATAGCTTTTTTGATTTAAGCTAGTTTCATAGGATGAACGAATAGTTCACAGGCTAACACTGTTCTTTTTCTTGTTCAGATTAAATGGAGGGAAGAATCTTAATGTATATACATGGAGGTTTATTCTCCAGTCTACTTATAGAGCATATTGGATTTTCGGAGTTAATTGGTATTGTCTATATCCTTTTCTACAATATTTTGCTGACATTTTAATGAAACATCCTTGCTTCACGTTGAAAAATACTTTTCAAAAGTTTAGCGCGTCTAAATATTGAATATTAAATAGCCACATATTAAATATATTCAATAGCCACTCCGAATTTTAAATACACATCACACATTTTGTTTTCGTTTCATTCATACGTCAGAGTTACTCCCCATTGTACCAACAGTGCTCCTCAAATCTTGAGATCAAAGACAGTACTTCATTTTCAAATGTCGTTTTATTAAGTGATATTTTTCCTCGTTCCTTCTTGCAACTCTGTTTAAAATGATATAAATCTACAATTATATATAACATTAATGTAAAACTGTAATGTATACCCCGTTTGTAACCAATGCGCCAATATGTTACCTAGTTCGCCTATGATTTACTTTTGCTGCGCAGCTGTGATTTTTAAGACATGTTTTTTTCTTTAGAATATACCAATGTAGGTCATGCTTTTGAAGCAGACATTGACAACTGGTCTTTATAAACAGGTGGTAAAATATTCACAGGTTTTAATTCACTCACACTGATATTTTATTTAAGAATACATAAGTTAAAAAATACAATAAAACATATACCACTTTGCTAACTGCCTCAAAAAATACACAATATTACCTATCTCTAGGGCACAACTTGATGAAATAGCCATCTGTAAAATAACTATTTAGAAATTCACACTCACTGACTTTAAATTAATGTAATCACCAAATCAGATGTACTATGTTATCCTTACATACTAATATTATTTGTAACAACTTTCACAGAATAAGAATAAGCCTGACAGTATACATATCATACCCCGCATTTTAAAGCATTTCCCAATTTTGATAGTATGGTATTTTTACATGTATATTGACGAATACCATTATTGACCAATAAGAATTAATCCCACTTTAATATGAAGTATATATATTATCGCTTTCTTGTTTATGGTTTGTCAATTATTTTTGTTTCGTCGTTAGCAGTAGGTGTTTAACAGTAAGTCATAATTCATAATACGGAATGGTCACCATCAAAACATGTCTGGTCACTCGGCTATTTAAATTGATATTTTTTTCTTACAAATTATAGATGAAGTCCTATGCTTGAAACAAGATATCAATGTATGTGAATAGCTGAAATAATATCCACCTGACTGTCTTGTTCAGATAGCTTGTCTAATAATGTAATAATATACAGCATTTGATATAGCGCCCTATCTAGCTAACAATAGCCACTTTAAAGCCCTTTACAATACATATATATACAAGTAAAACAATTAGCATATACAATAATCAATACAATTTTGAGGAATTCGCAGGTGCTGCCTTATCATGCGCTAACTGCTAGTCATATGCCACCTGGCTTATATCTCCTTATGTGTGTATGCCTGCGTGTGTGCTGGACATGGTCGAAATTTCAATTTCTTTTAATCATGGATCTTTCCTTATTTTGATCATCGGACTCATATTCGGTTAATAGGTCTCACGGTTTTAATCCGATTGTATTGAAACATCATCAGCGTGAAAGATCGATACAACTAATTTTAGCCGATTTATAATTATCTCTTGTGTATTAAGAACATTGTAATTTTCAGTATTAATATGATTTTGATGAAACGCCGATGGCATCATCAACAATATAAGATATGATCTGGACGAAGATGTTGTAGAATGTGCTGAATACATTACTCACATCCTATTGGACTTATTTATTGGAATGCTGATTTAAAGTCCTCCTTAATTTTCGAAATGAACACTGCTGTTCTATACCGATGTAACTGTATTGGTTTGAACACAGTTAATCAGTTTGATAGCCGAAGAGGTATGCTGCTATTACGCAGGTCGATTTCATTTCTTAATGGAGGATATCCAACTAAGCTGTATAGATCATTACAGCCCTGGTTGATCACGTCCACAGTTGATAGGTTTATTTTTGTTCTCCATGCCGTAGCGATTTGTAAAGATGTTCTCTTACCACTTGACATTTGCGCATCGTTCGTTGTCATGCCAGTTATTTTGTTCAAGCGGAAGCTTTCTTTCTCGTCGAAATCATATCCAGCGAAATCGTACATCGTTCGAACTGTTTCCAGTGGATTTGTCACAAGGTCTTCATAAAAGACAGTCAGTACTTTTCCTGGGAAGACCTTTCTTATGATGTCGGAGTTGAGGTAGTCTTCCTTCATTTTCTTACACAACGATAACGAGACGCCTGGTGCGGTGGCCCACTTTAAACTGTGTCTTGAATTCATGATAGCCCTCGGATCTCTTAAGAGGTGAATAATTTTCAGATTAGGTTCTGAGTGTAACAACTGTGCCGCGAGACTCACACTAAGACGGGGAACCTTGCTAACTCGTGCGATGGAGTTAGAACACTGGCTCACACACTTCTCAACACAGCCTTCCACCTCACCATGGCATTCCGGGAAATACTCCATCCACATTGGATTTTTCAGGTCATCGTCATACCCCCTCCCTTTGAGCACCTGCCACATTTGCAAAGAATGCAGCAAATACATTTTATCACAATGGTATATTCCTCGTAAAACGTCTAGGACAAGTCGATCCGTTCCGTTATATTTGCTGTGCACAAAAGAAATAAACAAATATGTTTTAAAGTAAACAAGAAACAATATGCAAGTCACTCAATAAACCCTATGAAGGAGAATATCTTAACTACAAAACCGACAAAACAAAAGGAAAACATCATGAAAGGATGTCAGAGATACTTTATATATAGTACAGGTCGTCTTGATAGTAGAAATCATAATGACTCTGGCTTCAAAGGACTGTTACACAGAGGGCCGTTTTTGGGCCCTTTCATTTTCACATTTCTGTTGTTCAAATTATGAATCAATACCTTGCCCATATATACTTTTAACTGCTGAAGTGACAGTTTAGCTCGAAGTGTCTTTATAGGGTCTGACTAAGATATTTGCAACACGAAAACAAATCTCATGATCAAACTATCTAACTCGTCTTCTATTATTTCAATGCGCGAAATGAAATATTTCTAATTGAAAGGTACAGACGAATGGCTTCATTAAAATAGCAATTGATAAATCAGTTCAATATATTGAAAAAGCATGGTTATTTTCAATATTTTCAGAACATTTTATTTATCCACATTTTGAAACAAATTTGGGTCAAACTTCAACTGTAGATATTCTTCTTACGCTCTATATAGTCAATGTATTGATTAATCAATTGCACAAAAAACTCAATAGGCCCAAAATCAGCTTCAAAGACACAAATCATTTTAGTCTTTTTAAAAATATGCAGTATTGCGATTGATATTTTTCATAATTTCCTTATCCACAATGCGTCCTTTATAAATGTTTGTCAGTAGTCAAACATATATAGCAGATTTGACCACGAGTGTTATCCATTCTATTTGTGAACGAAATACGTCATTAATATACAATGAAATAAAATATCAAAAATATCCTTCCTTATTTAAGAAATTGTGATTTTTTTTTATTTAGTTGATAACCCTGTTTTATAGTCTTGTAAAAGTTGATAACCCTGTTATATCGTCTTGTAAAAGTTGATAACCCTGTTTTATAGTCTTGTAAAAGTTGATAACCCTGTTTTATAGTCTTGTAAAAGTTGATAACCCTTTTATATCGTCTTGCAAAAGTTGATAACCCTGTTTTATAGTCTTTTAAAGTGGATAACCCTATTATATCGTCTTGTAAAAGTTGATAACCCTGTTATATAGTCTTGTAAAAGTTGACAACCAAGCTATATTGTTATGTAAAAGTTAATATCCCTGTTATATTGTCTTGTAAAAGTTGATAACCATGTTATATAGTCTTGCAAAAGTTGACAACCAAGCTATATAGTCTTGTAAAAGTTAATATCCCTGTTATATTGTCTTGTAAAAAATGATAGCCCTGCTATATTGTCTTGTAAAAGTTGACAACCAATCTATATAGTCTTGTAAAAGTTAATATCCCTGTTATATAGTCTTGTAAAAGTTGATAACTCTGATATATAGTCTTGTAAAAGTTGACAACCAAGCTATATAGTCTTGTAAAAGTTAATATCCCTGTTATATAGTCATGTAAAAGTTGATAACCCTGTTATATAGTCTTCTTAAGTAATAGCCTTATTATATTGTATTTTGAAGAAACAACCTATTAATGGTTTGTTAAAAAAAATCTCTATAATAAAGTATTGTTAAAGTATTAACACAGTTGCATAGTCTTAATTGACAAACCTATTTTATAGACTTGTTAAAGCTTCAGCCCTTAAGAAAATATCTCATTATGTACGTTGTTAAATAAATGCACATTTTTACGGGTATATATATATCAAGCCTCTATCTTGTCTGTGGATATATGATGCCTTTTGCATTTTCCACATACTTTGAAGTCTAAGTTGCCTTTGTAAACGTATACGTACTTGCAACGTTCGTCGTTCATACTGCAGTGATAGCCTGGCTTGAAATACCCCCATGTACTCAAATTGTGAAACGGTTCGTATATATAGAAGTTTCCTTGTCGCAGTCCAAGGATTTTCCCTGCAAATGTGGTTCCCCCTCGTAGGTAGCCAACCAATAGCACGTCATAATTTTGCTTAATCGGAATAGGTAGAGGTGAAGGTAATTTGTACGATCTGTAATGCAAAAATAGAAGATATTTTACAGTGTATGCATGTTCATATGTATGCATGTACATGTCTCCCTTCTTCAGCTTAGTAAACTCTGACTGCGTATTAATTAGAGTATACGCAATGAAAAAAGGCTTTGCGGATTGATACCTGTTTCAAATATGGCGCCGTGCACGCTTCAGCGAGATAACTATTCGATGACAGCCATTGTTTGGTTCCTTCAACATCTAGAAACATGGACATATTTGGGATCCATTATGTTTGATTATGCAACGATAGGATGCTGGCAAACCTCTTATTCAATGGATGGACATTCAAAATCCTTTGACGGTAAAGAGAACAATGGCGGCTTTCTTTTGCAACGTTCGACCGCGTCATTACCAGAGCAGTGTGCCAATGCGTGTACACAACGACCTTTTTAAATGAAAAAAATATGTTCGAAGTCCTACTCATATAACTTAATTAAAAATTCAAAAGCAATGAATAGAAGAAACATAGTAACCAACCACTGCGTATTATCTAAATTTACCCATATATCGATGTTCACTGGAACTATATTATCATAACAACCACAGCTACCGTAGCTACCATCGTAGCAACCCGCTTCGAATGTTCTTTTCTTTGTATAGCATTAGAATATTATTTATGATGTAAAATAAAGATTGACATGCATTTCGACGGCGTATACGGTAGTATGCACGCAGTTGACAACGAACATATCCTTTATGGGGCGCTAACGCGCACCATAGAATATGTTCGTTGCCAACTGTGTTCATACTACTGTTCGTGTAAATTGTGTCTATAAAATAAAATAGCACATGGCTAGTTCCATCTCACAACATTACTTCATATAGGTTAAGTTATTAGTATTTTAAAAGGTTTATTTTGACTTATGCACCATTGAATGTAGGTCTGAGTGATTGCGCAGCAAGTTCTATGCCAAATGAACTTTAGCTTAAGTGTACGTAAGATGATGTCGTTCCTTAGCCTTAGTTTACTTAAGGAGATGTCGTTCCTTAGCCTTAGCGTACTAAAGGAGATGACGTTCCTTAGCCTTAGTGTACTTAAGGAGATGTCGTTCGTTAACCTTAGTTTTCTTTAGGAGGTGTCGTTCCTTTGACTTTGTGCACTTAATGAGATGTCGTTCCTTAGACTTAGTGTACTTAAGGAGATGTCGTTCCTTAACCTTAGTTTACTAAACGAGATGTCGTTCCTTAGCCATGGGGTACTTAACGAGATGTCGTTCCTTAGCCTTAGTGTACTTAAGGAGATGTCGTTCCTTAACCTTAGTGTACTTAACGAATGTCGTTCCTTAGCCTTATTTTTCTTTAGGAGGTGTCGTTCCTTAGACTTAGTGCACTTAAGGAGATGTCGTTCCTTAACCTTTGTGTACTTAAGGAGATGACGTTCCTTAACCTTAGTGTACTTAACGAGATGTCGTTCCTTAACCTTAGTTTTCTTTAGAAGATGTCGTTCCTTAGCCTTAGTTATCTTTAGGAGGTGTCGTTCCTTAGCCTAAGCTATCTTTAGGAGGTGTCGTTCCTTAGACTTAGTGCACTTAAGGAGATGTCGTTCCTTAACCTTAGTGTACTTAACGAGATGTTGTTCCTTAGCCTTAGCTATCTTTAGGAGATGTCGTTCCTTAACCTTAATGTACTAAAGGAGATGTCGTTCCTTAACCTTAGTTTTCTTTAGGAGGTGTCGTTCCTTAACCTTTGTGTACTTAAGGAGATGTCGTTCCTTAGCCTTAGTGTACTTAACGAGATGTCGTTCCTTAGCCTTAGTTTTCTTTAGGAGGTGTCGTTCCTTAGACTTAGTGTACTTAAGGAGATGTCGTTCCTGAACCTTTGTATACTTAAGGAGGTGTCGTTCTTTAACCTTAGTTTACTTAAGGAGATGTCGTTCCTTAGCCATGGTGTACTTAAGGAGATGTCGTTAAAACTAAACGAATTTAACACATTTGACCACTGTAGCTATGTATAATTATTTATTGATTACGTGTGTGCCACTGTGTATTGCTTACAAAGACGTTAACAGACGCACTACCATCGGAAATCGAACCCCGTGCTATCACAAAGAAATCAAATCTTGCACTGTCTTTTGAAAGGGATACAGCTGTCGTTCTGATTTACAATCGATCGGCTGTAATCCTAATTTAATTTTTCTCTTAATAGGAATCAAGCGGTCATGTTCTAGATTTTAGGAACATTAATCTGATAAAAAGGTGCTTTACGCAGAACCAGTTTCAACAGCAAAGAACGTTATCTTTTAAAATTACATCTGTTTTGGCTAAGTTATTGTGTAAATATTAAGCAGCGAAAGTTGTCCCAAGTAAACACACCACATGTTCCGCTTGATGAGTCAATACTAGTTTGTGTAGTTGGCGTTTATGTGAGTTGGTTTTGAGTCTAGCCTGAAGTTTATGACGTGTATACATGTGTCAGCCAACATTGAAATGAGAACGTTAGATAAATGTATTAATTGACGAGTTTTGTATCGTATTCACGGGAAGGTAACGCCGATATGGAATTGATAAAACGATGCTTCGTATAACTTTAATATAGTCAATATAAAGAAAGCTAAATATGTATAAATCAGATTTTTTTTTCTTTTACATATGGAAATTTCTGATAGTATTGAAGAAATAATTGTTGAAATATGTTTGGATTTTATCATTTATTTGTGTGAAAAGATAATGTTTGAACGACGATCTTTTGTTCCCCATTAAACTTCAATATAAGCTAGCCTATTGCTACCTGTGACAATTGAATAACAAAGTCGTATACTTATAGAACAGTTCGGTTCATATTTTCTCAAGATTTACTCGTGGACATTTTCAGACAACTTTAGGATGACAATTTTGCTTTTATATGTATCCCTCTTATCTGCAGCACTCTCGAAACAGCTGTGTAGTATAGATATTGGATCGAAACGTATGTCGTAATGTTTGTAAATGTTTACAAACACCAACTGTAACCAAACATGAGTCACTATGTCACTTTTAACTAGTCTAATACGTGGTACATAACCATAGGATAGTTTTCATTAAGATTTGAATAAAGCGTAAACGATCCAACGTTCTTTACAAAACGCTTTGGTGACTATAATGTAATACATTGTAACAAAACATATTGTTGACCACAATTTCGTACACTGTAACAAAACACATTGGTGACTATAATGTAATACGTTGTAACAAAACAAATTGGTGACTATGATGTAATACATTGTAACAAAACACATTGGTGACTATAATGTAAACATTGTAACAAAACACATTGGTGACTATAATGTAATACATTGTAACAAAACAAATTGGTGACTATGATGTAATACATTGTAACAAAACACATTGGTGACTATAATGTAAAACATTGTAACAAAACATATTGGTGACCATGATGTGGTTACTATATAGCGGGGTTTTTTTCGTTTTTTCTTTTTAAAGTTTTTCAAAAGTACATTAAACATAACACATTATATTTTAGTCACACATTCTCAATTTTCTCACAATTGTTTTGTTTGCTTTGACATTTTTAACATTTTCATAATTATTATATCAAACTATTTTCATATACTTCCTAACTCTATATAAGTTTGAAACAAGACACATTGAATACTATAACATGCATTGTAGTTGAGAAACAATACAAAAACAAACAACAACAAACAAACAGTAGCAGTTGTTTGCTTGACATTGTCAGTTACAACTAGGCAACTGGAGACCCAGAAACGTTGCCATAGTTGTATTGATTGATAAGCAGTTTTCAGTATTCAATAATTCAATCATAAATAGCGCATATATGTTGAAGGCTGTTCGAAGGTTGAATGGCTATTTAACAAACAGGAAATAAAGTATTGTTTCAGGCTGTCAAAGTTAACACTCATAATATTAATAAGGTGTTTTCACAGGGATCCATTATTATTTATTAATCTCTAATTATTATCCAAAACATGGGTCGATAAAATTTGGGTTATTTTTTACCTCAACAAATCTGGAAGAATACGTCTCAAGTCATAAAGAATTGGAAGACTTCGATAATTAATTATTCGTTGAGGAATTAATGTTTTAACGTTTATTTTCCTTCAACCTTTTATAAATCATTCGTTAAAAGTGTAATTCTAGGGAAATTTAATAATCTCTTTACGCCGATAAAAAAAAGACGCTTAGACCGAAATGGCACAGCTCAAAGTGACACAGTGGTGTAACAGATGCTATACTATTGTCGTACAGTCTCATGATGCCGAGGAGTTATTGTTTTCTGTATGATACCAAAAACTCTTGAAACGCTTTGTGGTGAAACAAGAAGACCAATAAGTTACTATTGTATTTTAATAAATTGATCGTATATGTACTCTACGGTAACATGATACGATAGAAAACAAATAGGCTCTATGCTGTTTTTTTGAATTACATTGTTATTTATAATAAAATCATAATACAAATGCAATACATATATATGGTATTTGAGAGTGAAATAATACGGAACTAAAAGAATGTGAACTGACCTGTGTGTGTTGGTCTCGTAGCAGAAGCCATTTAATCCGACCAGCCAGGTAACTGAAACAAGAACGGTCAGTACTACAACAATGAAAACTAACATCTTCTGTAACATCGCGAACGGCTTAAACTGACGTCCAGGTGGATTTGTATGCTAGTATCACACTGTGATGTCAAAATCAATGATTTATCAAGACATTTGCTTGTATCACACGTGTCTGTACGGGTGAGTGTTTTACTTTAAACAAATATGTCAATCAATATATATCAACTTTTTACGACTCCGTATAGCCCTCTTACCAACATATGTGATATCATACACGTGTATGTTTGTTGTATTTTTTTATGTAATTTTTTTAAAACTACTTAACAAATACATCAAAATGATAGGATTTTATTTTATTTTTATTGTTGAGGCGTTAAGTTAAAGTAATAATGAAAAGAAGGAGACAAACATTACTCAACATCAAAGACAACACCCTAAAAGCTATACTAAATGAATACCCGTAGGCTACAACAAGTACTTTCAGGGTTCAGCCCCGCCCCTTAGGTCTTAGTACAGATTTGTAACATTGAAATATATGCATTCGATATTCCAACCATACAACCAAAATTATGCTTACATGGCATCAATAATTAAACACAATCATAGATGCACCCTTGGGTCTAGCCCCATTTTTAAATATATATTTGCCTAGAATGGCTGTTAATGAAAACGTTTTATCAGGATTGGTTCAATAGCACAGCGATCTTCTTTTTGTTAGCAAAAACATATGAAAAGGCAATAAAGGAAATAAGTTATTTCAGACAAGCTCTGAATGATCACCCCAATGTAAGCACATATTAGTGATGACCAAATATGCAAAAAGCTTAGCCATCCTAAATGCAGACTGTAATTCTTTAAATGCCTCTGTCCTGTTAAGGCTTAAACTGGCCAGACACTCGATCACTGTGACAGAGGTGGACAAATGTTTCAACAATGAATAACACTTCAATTCCATCCTACTTTAGTATAAGTATATGGTTACTTGATGGTAATATTACCCTTTCTGCCTATATATATATCATTTTAGAATAAATAAGATCCACTTGTTGTTACTGAAAAGGGCAATATTATATATTTTATGTTTCGGTTAGCTTGTACTACTACTACTACTAATAATAATAATAATAATAATAATAATAATAATAATAATGATAAAAATACATAACAAAAATCATAGATCTTTTCACCAGTTAACCCTTTCACCACTGTAGATCATAATGGATTCATCCCACAAATGCATAGAAGAGTCCACTAAAGTTACCTAGGAGTGAAAGGGTTAATGAAGCGTCCTTATAACGCCAGGGGATAATGTATCATATCTTATGCTATTTTAGAGCATCACTTGAACTCTATATGAGCAAAACGAAGCAGTGCCACAGGTGATGGAGGTGGTGATGAGTCTTAATAGAAAGTAGATAGCGAGGGTAGATGTATTGGTAGAGCACCGAGAGTAGCAGAAAGTAGTAGATAAACCACTGGTGCCATGCTAAAGGAAGCTTTGAGGCCACATTCAACAAAAAGCGACAACATTGGCTTTGGTGAGGCGCTTAACACAGTTCACTGTATAACCCTAAAACTTGCAAATGACCGGAGAGCTGTCCATCTACATACAGTGTACATGTATATAACTGAAAACAATTCATTTAGAAGCAGTAAACTTTGATTCGTTATCAAGCGCCCGAAAGTAATTGCCTTGTTATTCAATTGTTCTAGATCTGACAGTATATGTAACGATTTGTACAATTATGGCTTGTATTGTAGAGATTTCAGTGCAATGTTCTCCTTAACAAAGTGTTGAGCAAGTAGATGCACTTTAGACCCTGTATTCCAAAACACAAGAAAATGTGTTTTTAAGGAAAAAGGCATTGTGGGATAAATATGAAATTTTCACAGATTAAATAACTTTATATAACTAATATCTATACTTAGTTTAATGCTTATCCCAAAAGCGCATACACATTGGAAATAGGCAGAACAATTGATAAGACAACGAAACGGGTTAACTTTAACGATTAAAACAGAAATTTCCTTGCGGCAAGAAGAGTAAAATTACTTATTGTAGTAGCGGTGGCAAATGCCATTTTTTTGTAAGTTAACCTTGATAAGTAGGAAAACAAGAGGAAATTATGGACATTCCTCCAATACATACAAACATCAAGCAGGCTGTATCCGATTTATCTCCCTTTACTTGTCAAATTACAACTAGTTTCTGCTTACTTCCTGACAAAGTGACCCCCTGACCTGAATTGCTTAAAAGAACGTTTTGATGAATAGTACATACGTCAAGAATATATCATTAACATTGTTTAATACTTTTAAAAATATTCAAACTCTATTTTTTTTTACAATAATTGTAAAAGAACTTATTACAACTTTGAATAAATCACTCTTGTTGGCCCGGATGTTAGCATGCTGTTAAGGGGGTGGGGGTCTTAATAGGGGAGGAAAATGAAGTACCCGGATCGTCTACTGGATAACCGAACTACTCGATAGTGAAGCGGACGTAAAACCATATCAATCAATCAATCAAAGAACCCGGATAATGTGAGTTTTTTTGTATTAACGAAAAGATCTGGTACGAAAGTTTCATTCCCATCTCTTCATTTTGGGACAAAGTATCGATATTCTATGAAATGTGTAATACAATATATGTTGGAGTTAAGTAAGAATTCGTGGGCAAAAACTACATTGACAAGATAGGCAGTGGTTATGTTTTTGATTAGTGAACTGAAATTGCACACGTAGTAAACGAATAAAGAAACTTTGCATATTACAATATTCGCGAGGAAAAAAAAATCTGTAAAGGATATATCACTTTTCAAATGTGTATGGTAATTTATGCCATAACACTGGTGTGCTCCTAACGAAAAAAAGACAGTACAAAAATACAGTTTATAATGTATTCGACCTGGTCTCGTGTCTGCACAGCATGTTTGGAGCTGGTAACGCATCGACCACTTGTAACAATCGTAACATTTGGGCCAATTCCGTAAAGGCTCAGAAACCATGACGGAATTAGCCGATATGTTACGACATGATTGGTAATAATAATTATAACATACAGCATTTGATATAGTGCCATATTTAGCTTACATAAACCACTATAAAGCGCTATACAGTACATAGATATACAACTAATACAATTAGCATATACATTAATCAATACATTTTTGAAGAATACGCAGGAGCTGCCTTATTAGTCGCTAACTACTAGTCCTATGCCATCTTGCTAATATCTCCCTATGTGTGTATGCCTGCGTGTGTGCTGGAGATGTAATGTGTTCTGTTTGTAGTCGTCCGGACCGTGCTTCCAAAGGCATCATTTATAGCGCCACATGGCTTGAATGCTAAGCACAAATACCCAAACACCCACCCCAGACCAGTTTATACTCCACCTGGGTTGTTGGAGTTGTGTGGGCAGGAGAAAAACACTTTCTCTAAATATCCATGAGAACGACGACTTCGGGGGTCGAACCCCGGCGGATTGCGTGGAAGGCCGGAGTGTTAACCACTCGACCAATCCGCCTATTGGTAGATCTACTGTGATATGCGGAGGTCAAGTTTAATTTGGGAGGATGAGGTAGCTGGTACATGTACAGTATATAGGCATGAAACTTTCGAAGTGTACCTTCGTTATCTAAAATGAAGAGTGCGTGAATCCAGGTTTCTTTTCGCTTTGTACCAAATTACCTAACTGTTCTCAATTTGTTTATTTCTTCTGCAGACTTTGTAAGTCGTCAGAACAAGCTAGAAAGATCATTTTAGGGCTTGAGTATCACTGAGGGAACACTATAACATATATATATATATCACAAATAAAACCGACGAGATGGCGAACGCATCCACGTTATGTGTGCCTTACACTGACTAACCGTAGGAGTACGTTCAGCCACTATACTTGTGCTAGTATCCCGAAATATATCTACTACTTTGTCGGCGTAAAGCAAGAATATGTGTCTCTTAAAAGAAGTAAGTACGATTGTTTTGAAAATGAACGGATTTGAGGAAAGTGTGGACAGATACGAGGTCGTCGTGCATTCTCTAATTACCCAACCCCAAGGTGGCAACAACAAACACCCATAGGCTGTTCACAACGCACCGGCCTGTACCAGTGACTGTTTAATCATTAATAATAATTTCAAACAACATTTTACAACAATTTGTCATGTATATTTTATCCTTCATATCTACAATGTATCTCCTAGACATTTACCACTATTTTTTCAGAAAAATAAAAATGTTCTATACCTCCGTCCCGACCAGTGCGTTGACCTGAACTGAGGTCCCAGCAACACTTGCTGCACGTGCTACATATGCATTACAGGTGTCGCCACCTATCGGGGTACCATTAGAGAAAACAATTTCGCGCTAATTCCTTGTAGTCAACCGCGCGAAATATAAATTATCTTGTGTCAGAAGGAATCGTTTTGTTTGCCCTATGACCTCGCCCTCCTGAAACATGATTAATTTGGGTTAAGAAATATTCGTGAGGAACTTATTATGATTCCCTATCAAAAGGATAATATTTATCTTATCAAACCATCATTGAAAAAATATAACAGCAGTAAAAATGAACTGACTTCCGCGCCATAAATTATTGTCGTCTGCTTCAGTCACGCGAGCCTCTTGCTCATTTCGAATAAGTGAAATATGATCGGGAAAACACGAGCACGTGAGAAGAACATGTGTTTTTGTTTTTATGAAACGAAGCAACACATTATTTTTAGAAAGGAAATAAAAATTATAAAAAACTCGAAACTTTATTTCAATCAATATAGTAAAAACTGTGTAGAGCAGGCCTTACTGTAAACTATGGCATGCCATAGCATTACACACATATGATGTATTTAAATGTTTTCATTGGTTATCGAATAAGTTCACAAGTTCAAACAACAAAATTATATACGCCATTGACCCAACTGAACGTCTGATTAATACCTATTTCTGCAACATGATACTTCTCTTCTGTTTTTTAAAGATGTTTCGAGTACAAAGGTTTTACAAATGCCTTCATTGACCTACTTATTGATTAGTTCTATATACGTCAGTATATTCACACGAGCCAAAGTAATAACGTAGGTACATATGTATATATATATATATATATACATAACCGGAAGTCGTTTAGGTGTCGCTGCGCAGATATACAAAGAGCTTTCTCAAATCCTCTAATGACCATTATCTCAAAACGGAAGTTGGTTATACATCGCCATTCTAAATCGTTTGTCAGAGGTGTAAATAAAGCTTTAAGTTTCTTATGTGACGTCAATGCTGATGACTATCTCACACGAACGATAGTTGAAGTTTTCAATAAAGGGTTGTGAAAGTTGTTATTAGTATGGTCAGTAGATGACTTCAGAACTAGATCAACGCATTCAATGATATAACGTCATATGCAAAAAATATTTACCATATACCTTAATTGCGAACGGTAATTAGGACATGTTAATTAATTACTCAAACTTAAACAATGTGTTAGGTATTAAATACATAGAAAACATTGGTACGATAATCGTGTATTGTAACATTTTACATATAAAAGTGAGAAATAATATTCATATTTAATGTCCTAATTAGCGAGGTTCCACTCCACAATACACCAGTCACAAGTGTATTAAATAACCATCGTAACATTTCACTGGTAATTGGAATGGTCGAGATATAAATGATGATCCTAACACACACAGGGGGTTGAAATGGTCGAGATGTAAATGATGATCCTAACACACACAGGGGGTTGGAATGGTCGAGATGTAAATGATGATCCTAACGCACACAGGGGGTTGGAATGGTCGAGATGTAAATGATGATCCTAACTCACACAGGGGGTTGAAATGGTCAAAAGGTAAATGATGATCCTAACACACACAGGGGGTTGGAATGGTCGAGATGAAAATGGTAATCCTAACACACACAGGGGGTTGGAATGGTCGAGATATAAATGATGATCCTAACACACACAGGGGGTTGGAATGGTCGAGATATAAATGATGATCCTAACACATACAGGGGGTTGAAATGGTCGAGATATAAATGATGATCCTAACACACACAGGGGGTTGAAATGGTCGAGATGTAAATGATGATCCTAACACACACAGGGGGTTGGAATGGTCGAGATGTAAATGATGATCCTAACACACACAGGGGGTTGGAATGGTCGAGATGTAAATGATGATCCTAACACACACAGGGGGTTGGAATGGTCGAGATGTAAATGATGATCCTAACACACACAGGGGGTTGGAATGGTCGAGATGTAAATGATGATCCTAACACACACAGGGGGTTGGAATGGTCGAGATGTAAATGATGATCCTAACACACACAGGGGGTTGGAATGGTCGAGATGTAAATGATGATCCTAACACACACAGGGGGTTGGAATGGTCGAGATGTAAATGATGATCCTAACACACACAGGGGGTTGGAATGGTCGAGATGTAAATGATGATCCTAACACACACAGGGGGTTGGAATGGTCGAGATGTAAATGATGATCCTAACACACACAGGGGGTTGGAATGGTCGAGATGTAAATGATGATCCTAACACACACAGGGGGTTGAAATGGTCGAGATGTAAATGATGATCCTAACACACACAGGGGGTTGCACCTTTAATTGCAATTTTAATAATAGATCAATTTTGACAAAAATGAATTATACAGCATCAAACAGCTATTTCGTTCTTCAAAGATATATCGGAAATGCTACAAATGTAGGGGCTTATTACCACAATTTTTTCTGTCAATTTTCTGTTTTCCAATGGAGAGATAGCGCAGGGATAAAGCGGGGGTAACCAACTATGGTTTTCTGTAGTCCTTTAACGCATTCACCCCTCGAAGACACATTTGAACTTCTCCAATTCAAAGGTTGGTATAGTTCATTAGGAAATTTCGGGGGTGAATGAGTTAATCTCACGACGGAGAAGTTGCCAAAAAGAACAAACAATTAATGTTCACGGTTATGTATCACACTTAATTTGAATTTATTATCTCGTTTTAACTTAAAATCATATAACTATTTTAACGTGTTCGGGATCGCTTTATACCTGCGATAATTTGTTAATTCAATATGTGTTTACTACAAATTTAATTTCAAATTCAGTTGCAACGAAATTAATAGCTGTGAAGGTGTTGATATACACTAAAATGGAATACATAGGCAACTGTTTACTACAATATAAGGTGGAACCTCCATTAGTAATGTTGATGAAATCGACGTGCGTGATAATGACTGCGTCCTGGAAACGGAACAGAGCAGGAAACATCTTAACACGTTCGGGAATTAACCTTGGTAACAAACGTTATCTCTGTGATGTTAAAATGAAGATGAATGGATATGATAAGCATGGTGCGTTAATCATATTCTTCTGATGTCTTTATTACCATTAACTGCGAATCCCCCGGACTCATAAATTGAACAATATTTCATGAATCTCTTAAGCGCTTTCATTGGCATAGAAATTTTCGCTGAATCTTTATCTGTGCAGGCCTGATGACAGGAATGGATTGCAATTCTCAAATCTTGTCACGTGATTACAGGTGCCTGAAAATCCGATAATTAGGGTCCCTAACTTCATGACGCAAAACATTGGACTTAAATATCATTAAGGACAAACATCAGGCATCATCAAAATTGACCAGAAGTTCTAGATAAGCATTAGCAACCGTCATTTACGATTATTAACATATAGGAAGCGGACGGGACATGACATAGCGGACTTTGTGGAATAGTAAACGATTTGCTACCATATACCTGGATGGCAAATTGAAAATCTGTATAAACAACAAATTGAAAATTCCCACAACCTCATTATTTTAACATTAAGAAAGTTATTTAATTATTGTGTTGTGCTAGTATAATGCAAATAATGTCATACGGGACATTGGAGATGCCGTAATTGAATTGCTTCCCCCATGGCAACTCCTGGGACGAGTTTCCTTTTCTCACCTTTAAACTCGTTCGTTTCGGCGTTATCTCCATTAACACCATTAAGGACACTTAACAGCCGCTTGTCAGAATATCAGTACTCTGTTGAACGTCAATCAGATAGCACTTTGAAGTGGTCCCGTCATCTTTGAACACCATCTTCTTATGACCCTAACTTGACGCAAATTCCTGAAAAAGGAAATTTTCTTATGAGTCATCCGAATTAAATTAAATGACCAAACACTGAATACCGTAACTAAATTCCCGATCATTGTGAAGTCAGATTATTGCATGATGGAAAATGTGCACTCTTATTTGTACATTAATAATACTTTAATAATACGGCAATCATCATATGGACCATCTTGAAGTTAATTTCATGGCAGGTTTTATTTTGTTTAATGTCATATTACATGTAACAGCTAAGGTCATTTAAGGACGTACCTCCATGTATGTTGTGTATGTGTGCCAGAGACGGGGTATGTTGGTGCATTTACCTCCTTGTGATAGTGCGGATNTGTGCCGGAGACGGGGTATGTTGGTGCATTTACCTCCTTGTGATAGTGCGGATCTGATGCCGACTTTATAGTGCTATCTCACTGAAATACCATGCCGAAGGCACCCAGCACAGCATTCCGCCCGGTCACCTTATACTGACAACGGGTGAACCAGTTGTTGCCATTCCCCTAAATGTTGTACATTAAGCAAGGAATGACAACAACCAGTTTTCAGGACTTTGGTATGTCCCGGCCTGGGGATAGAACCCATTGCCTTCCTCACCCGGGCGAACGTTCAAATTAAAGCCAACAGTGAGGTGTTGCCAAGCAAGGCGTTCGGAAATAAAAGATCGATATAAGAAGAGAGAAAAATAAAGATAATTTTCATGGCAATGTCGCGTTAGAACCCTTTTATGTAGGAGAGTACAGGGTCGAATCCAAGTGTCAGGGTTATATCACAAAATTCGTTATGATAATTAATTTATATGATAGGTAACTAAAGTTGTGTTGAACAGGGTCATACATATTTTTTTTTAAATGATGTTTGTAGCCCCAGAAGTTCATTCCTTGTTAATGTTTTGCCATTCCGTTTGGTTTTTTGTCTGCAATCTCTCCCACATAAAATTGTAGTCGGCTGCGTTGTCCAACTTTTCCTTGTCATCGTTCTCCTGACTTCATTAATGAGCATATCTTGATGCAATTTGGTACACTTATTGCATACCAATATAGCTCAAACAAATGCGAATTTCAGAATTTAACATGTATTTATTGTGGAGTTTTGTCCCTTTCATTGCCGAACAAGGGCATTGTGTAGTAAATGTAAGAACTTTTTTATTAATTTTTTATTTCTTTCTTTCAAATTTTGTACGGTAAGGCTAGAAGCAATTTTCTGTCGAGTTTCAACTTTCTGCGTTGTGGCATATCACACTTGACAGAGCAACGCCGTTGCTTGTTTACGCGATAACTCAAACAATTGTTCTTCAATTTTTGTCAAATTCATTACCTGATTGCATTTGATGAGTTCTAAATCGTGTTATTTAAAAGGTATTTGTAGAGTTTTGTCCCTATTTCAGTGTGGGGCTATGCTCCTTTGATTGCCAAATAAGGGCATTGTGTGGTAAATGCAAGAACTTTTTTTTATTTTTTTTAATCAATTCCTTCCAAATTTAGTATAGTACATGTAATAAAAAAAAAATACTACTTGGCACGGTCCAATTTTGGGTTAAAAATCATGTATTTTGGCGTTTTTTGATGTGGTAACCATGGTTTTCACGCGTGCCAAATCTGGGGAAATCTCTTTCTGAAAAAAAAATCATTCTTCTAAAAAAAATGTTTTCAAAATGTAGTTTATAAATATATATATATATGAAGGTGTCTTGTGCAGGACAAATCCGCTATCCATGTTTATCTGAGACATGCCCTTTAATTTCAGGATCAAGCCATTTCTACTGTACTCTACCCCAGCGCTTTATTGTCTGTAGTCTTACATTACCCCTGTAATTTCTCAAATCTTCACCACCAGATTTTATTTTATTTGCGTCATCGTCCAGTCGAAATTTGGAAATACATGTATGTCGAACGCACACTTTAATGAAGCTGGGGTTTGAACCGAGGTCACCTTTTCCGGCTTATGTATATTATTTACTATATAGCAGTCCGTTAGATCTGCGTCTGTGTATGTCACTTCTAGGCCGCTGCTACCATTGATTACCTATAACAATTTGAGACCTGATGTTTCAGAAGGATTATGCCCTGCTGCCTCTCACATGACGAAAACGACGTAGCTTAGAAATCTAAAAAGCTGAAGTTGACATTGTAGAGAATTGTATACAAGTTACAGCATACAATTATATACATCTACCTTAGGACCGAGTTCTTACTATTAATTATTTTCTTATACTAAGTTAGCTAGTGCGGTCACTAGGTTAGCTAGTGCGGTCACTAGGCTAGCTAGTGCGGTCACTAGGTTAGTTAATGCCGTCACTAGGTTAGTTAATGCGGTCACTCGGTTAGCTAGTCCGGTCACTAAGTTATTAGCTCGGTCACTAGGTTAGCTAGTGCGGTCACTCGGTTAGTTAATGCGGTCACTAGGTTAGCTTGTGCGGTCACTAGGTAAGCTAGTGCGGTCACTTGATTAGCTAGTGCGGTCACTAGGTTAGCTAGTGCGGTCCCTAGGTTAGCTAGTGCGGTCACTAGGTTAGTTAGTGCGGTCACTAGGTTAGTTAATGCCGTCACTAGGTTAGTTAATGCGGTCACTAGGTTAGCTATTGCGGTCACTAGGTTAGCTAGTGCGGTAACTAGGTTAGCTTGTGTGGTCACTAGGTTAGCTAGTGCGGTCACTAGATTAGCTAGTGCGGTCACTAGGTTAGCTAGTGCAGTCACTAGGTTAGCTAGTGTGGTCAGTAGGTTAGTAAATGCGGTCACTAGGTTAGCTCGTGCAGTCACTAGGTTAGCTAGTGTGGTCAGTAGGTTAGTAAATGCGGTCACTAGGTTAGCTAGTGCGATCACTAGGTTAGGTAATGCGGTCACTAGGTAAGTTAATGCGGTCATTAGGTTAGCAAGTGTGGTCACTAGGTTAGCTTTTGTTGTCACTAGGTTATTAGTGCTGTGACTAGATTAGCTTGTGCGGTCACTAGGTTAGCTAAGGCGGTCACTACGGTAGTTAATGCGGTCACTAGGTTAGCTAGTGTGGTCACTATGTTAGTTAATGCGGTCACTAGTTTAGCTAGTGCGGTCACTAGGTTAGAAAGTGCCGTCACTTGGTTAGCTAGTGCGGTCACTAGGTTAGCTTGTGCGGTCACTAGGTTAGCTTGTGCGGTCACTAGGTTAGCTTGTGCGGTCACTAGGTTAGCTAAGGCGGTCACTAGGTTAGCTAGTGCGGTCCCTAGGTTAGCTAGTGCGGTCACTAGGTTAGCTTGTGTGGTCACTAGGTTAGCTTGTGTGGTCACTAGGTTAGCTAGTGCGTTCACTAGGTTAGATAATGCGGTCACTAGGTTAGTTAATGCGTTCACTGGGTTAGCTAGTGCGGTCATTAGGTTAGCTAGTGCGGTCACTAGGTTAGTTAATGCGGTCTCTAGGTTAGTTAATGCGGTCACTAGGTTAGCTATTGCGGTCACTAGGTTAGCTAGTGCGGTAACTAGGTTAGCTTGTGTGGTCACTAGGTTAGCTTGTGTGGTCACTAGGTTAGCTAGTGCGTTCACTAGGTTAGTTAATGCGGTCACTAGGTTAGGTAATGCGGTCACTAGGTAAGTTAATGCGGTCATTAGGTTTGCACGTGTGGTCACTAGGTTAGCTTTTGTTGTCACTAGGTTATTAGTGCTGTGACTAGATTAGCTTGTGCGGTCACTAGGTTAGCTAAGGCGGTCACTAGGTTAGCTAGTGCGGTCAGTAGGTTAGTAAATGCGGTCACTAGGTTAGCTAGTGCAGTCACTAGGTTAGCTAGTGTGGTCAGTAGGTTAGTAAATGCGGTCACTAGGTTAGCTAGTGCGGTCACTCGGTTAGTTAATGCGGTCATGTTGAACAGTCCCGCATATAATTCACGAGCACACGTGACCTAGCTTCTGTGTGTCATCGTTGTGACATTATTGACAACTATCGGGTCTTATCAGCTACCAGGGAACATCAAAATCACGTGTGTTTCAATAATCTGTTACCACAATACTGGAAAACAGTAATTCCGGTACACAAAAAAGTTGCGTAATATATCGGATTAGTGCACGCAGGCGGAAAGCAACACATTGTATTTCGTACAACACATATGTTATTTATTCCGAAACAGAATTAATTCGAATTGATCATTCGTAATTCGGTAATCCAGGAAATTCGTTAGAACAGCCACTGATTTGGAAATCGATATACCCGGGAAAACTATTTATAACACACAATTATCGTTACTTACAAACCGTTTGTTAAAATTAACCCTATTTGTTTGGTTGTTTGGGACGTCTTTGCAACAAATTACAATTTTGTATGTCGAGATGCCTAAAGAGACACCGCTCAAAAGATGTAATTTTTGACAAACAACGAGGATATCGATCCTGTTTGTATAAATCCTAACATCTTTAAAACTGTATCTTAATTAGCAAGGCTACAATGACGTAACAATCAATACCTGCTTACAAGAGAAGATAACTCTGCAATACGCAAAGACGGAATACAGGATTAGGATAGATGCAAGCTTGCAACATTAATCTTGTTGGTTGCTATGTTCTAACATCATTACTTTCCCTCAATGAAAATGAAAGCAATAATCACCTTTTATATATTTGACCAATCACAGCGCATGAGTGCGTTTTGATCGTCTCTCTGCCAGAATGTTTGAAAACCACTCATTTAGGGTTAAGGCCAATTGAAGTAATACGTAAAATTACTCATTTTTCAGGTTAGTTGAAGAGAATGTTAATTGAGGTGAATAGTATCTAGAATTAAAGTTATTGAAGGTTACAGAGAGTTGAAATAAAGTTACGTTTAGTTGAGGTTAAGGTTAACTGACGTTAAGTTCAGGTTAAGGTAAGTAAAGATAAAAACAGTTTGTACTGAGATTAGATTGTTACAGTTAGTTAATATATATGTCATTATGATCATACGTATGTTTACCTTTTAAATACTTTGGTGTCCTTAAATACAATACCATGTAAACCTTTTGAATTTTGGACTAACAGACATTCGGTCTATAATGCCTCCGAACCGACAGGTTTTGGAACGGTCGGACCTTAGGATACCAGCTGTGTGTGTAAAACTGCTTCACGTGGTAGCGTTTAAGACAGTGAATATGAGAGTAATGATTAAGGAGCGTGTTTGATGTATGTGGCGACCGATCAATAATCGAAACTCTGGAATTGTGATTAAGAAGGGGTTATCAATCATAGTTATAGGGTATGGTTAGTGATAAGTTTTCTGCCCCTAATGGCACACCGAGGATAGGGAATCCTGAGCGAACTCATTGGCATCTTTGTAACAGTTGAGTTGGGGGTTTAGCCCTGTTTGAGATCTGAACGTATATATAAATGCTGTGGTAGACGGCCGTTAATATGAAGCCAGTACTGGTTGTCATTGTATATCTTATTGGCCTTGGCAGACATCAGACCGGAGCGTAATCCCAATGTAATTGGGCATTTGTTTAGACATATGTCAAAATGGCACTACAGTACCAGCGGTAGCGTGTTTGTGACACATTTAGTGAAAGATACCCGAGAGCCGGCCAGAAGTCGTATACTACAAACAGTCAGTGGATTCAGACAAAAAACAATGGTTTCTTTAACCGAGCGAAGAAAAATATGCTGATAATTTATAAAACAGTTTCAATTAAGACTATATTGTTGATTACATTACAACGTAAAACAATTAACACATCAATAACTAAATTTTCTACAATGTGTCTCCCCTGTATACCTATCACACTATCAATGGTACAATGTGTCTCCCCTGTATACCTATCACAATATCAATGGTACGATGTGTCTCCCCTGTATACCTATCACCATATCAATGGTACAATGTGTCCCCTGTATACCTATCACAATATCAATGGTACGATGTGTCCCCCCTGTATACCTATCACAATATCAATGGTACAATGTGTCTCCCCTGTATACCTATCACAATATCAATGGTACGATGTGTCTCCCCTGTATACCTATCACAATATCAATGGTACAATGTGTCTCCCCTGTATACCTATCACAATATCAATGGTACAATGTGTCTCCCTGTATACCTATCACAATATCAATGGTACAATGTGTTTCCCTGTATACCTATCACACTATCAATGGTACAATGTGTTCCCCCTGTAAACCTTCACCTAGTGTGTCTGTCCTGTACATCTGCTCTCTCCTCTACATCTATCCAATCTATTTACCACAGTCAGTCCCCCCTACCAATTATTTTGTAAACATACCACATCCTGCTTCATCTTCGTCCCCACCACAATCTAAGTACTGGTCACATAGCCATTCTTCTGGTACACACCATTCCGTACAGTTGAATTGATCAGCTTTACAATCTGCAATTACAAAACAAAGTTTTAAAATAGCAATTTGTGGGTGAAAATAGAATATAAAAAATCCAAAAAGAATACCGAATTGTCATCAAAACACTGATTTGAACTCAAAACCGATACAACTAACAAGGGAAAAAACAAGGTTTGTCATAATTTTGGACAAATTCCATATTCTTACTGGTAAAGTCTCTGCATGATAATCTCTAGCGAATGTGATAAATGAGTAAGTGTGTTAGAAACGCTGCTGGTCACAACTATTTGACTCAATCATTCAGAGGTCAAATGTCAAGGTTGTACAAATGTTGCTGCATGTATAAGGACAAAGCAGCCAGCTGGGTTTCTTTGGTGCATGTGCACTTGGAGTGAACTAAATTTTCAATTCAATTTCAATTCAATTTTTATTACCAAATGCACCTTGCATATAGGAATACAGAAATATACATATTGATCAATACTTTACAAATATCTTGTACAATGGCGGAGAACATATGCAATAGTTTCAATTCCATACATAATAATTACAAATTCATAAAATAGTCATAAGTTGGGGAAAACTTGAAGCTTTTCCTAAGGTAACTTAGCGGACTCTTATGGAGAATAGTTTAGTTGTTTATAAAAGTATACAAATAAGCCTTTAGCTACATGTAGCCAAATTTCTTAGAATTAACATAACTTCAAAGTCAATTATACAACTCCAACATGGAGGTAGAACTATTACTACTCATTACATAATGAAATGAGATTCTACACTCTCTGTTACGTAAAACACATAGATCTCAATGTCATTATACAGTAACAAGACAAGAGAGATTAAGGTTATGTGCTTGCAATCTATATTTCGCAAGAATACATTTATATTTTCTAAATAGCGGTTTTGTAAATTACCATTGTAGATCAAAACGGTCATCAATGTGTTGATATAACAAACAGTTTGAAGACGTCTCGAATATGTCTCTCATTTTCTGAATTAAACTATTCTTTATACGTTGTATTTATAATAATAATAAAAAATATTTCTCATTTGGTACACATTGTGCCAACCACACATATCAAAATCCCAACGCACAAATATCATGTCTCAGGTGAAACCCCCAATTTCCTTTAAGATTTGGTTTCCTGTTATAATGCTCTAAAAGTTCATCGTAACAGGCCCTCAAAATACAATTACCAGTCTTTAATATTTGCAGCCAGTACTTTACAATAGCAATCCTACGTTGTATATGCAAAGTGTAACGACCAAGTAAAAAATACACCATGGCATTATTTACTGTTTTCCTGACACCCAATAAGGTTTAAAAAAAATAATAAATGTATATTTTCAATCTGCCGTGCAGGACTATAACCCTATACTTCACATCTGTAATTAACAATACATGATATATAAGTATCAAATAAAGATAATTTGGTCTTTTCATTCAACATAAATCTTTCCGCTTTCCGATTAAGAAGAAAATAAGCTTTCCTTCCTTGTACAACAATCTTATTCTGTGCAATGGTAAATTGTCCATTATAATTACAAACCAAACCTACATAACAAAATTGATCTACCACTTCTATAGCTTTACCATCAAACATCCACTGCTCGTTTGGAAACAATCGTTTACTTTTCCTTCAAACAACATCAGCGTGTGGCTGATACATACATGGTATGACTGATACATACAGGGTGTGACTGATACATACAGGGTGTGACTGATACATACAGGGTATGACTGATACATACAGGGTGTGACTGATACATACAGGGTGTGACTGATACATACAGGGTNTTGTGTAACTGATACATACGGGATGTAACTGATACATACAGGGTGTGACTGATACATACAGCGTGACTGATACATACAGAATGTGACTGATACATACAGTGTGACTGATACATACAGTGTGACTGATACATACAGAATGTGCATGATACATACAGAGTGTAACTGATACATACAGGGTGTGACTGATACATACAGTGTGACTGACACATACAGCATGTGACTGATACATACAGCGTGTGACTGATACATACAGCGTGTGACTGATACATACAGAATGTGACTGATACATATAGCGTGTGACTGATACATACAGTGTGACGGATACATAAAGTGTGATTGAAACATACAGGGTGTGACTTATACATACAGTGTGACTGAAACATACAGGGTGTGACTTATACATACAGTGTGACTGATACATACACCGTGACTGATACATACAGAATGTGACTGATACATACAGGGTGTGACTGATACATACAGTGTGACTGATACATACAGTGTGACTGAAACATACAGTTTGTAACTGATACATACAGTGTGACTAATACATACAGTGTGAATGAAACATACAGCGTGTGACTGATACACACAGAGTGTGACTGATACATACAGGGTGTGACTTATACATACAGGGTGTGACTGGTACATAAAGTGTGACTGATACATACAGAATGTGAATGATACATACAGAGTGTAACTGATACATACAGTGTGACTGATACACACAGTGTGACTGATACACAGAGGGTGTGACTGATGCATACAGCGTGTGACTGATACATACAGCGTGTGACTGATACATACAGTGTGACTGATACACACAGTGTGTAACTGATACATACAGTGTGACTGATACACACAGAGTGTGCCTGATACACAGAGGGTGTGACTGATACATATAGCGTGTGACTGATACATACAGTGTGACTGATTCATACAGGGTGTGACTGATACATACCGTGTGACTGATACATACAGGGTGTAACTGATACATACAGGGTGTGACTGATACATACAGTGTGACTGATACATACAGAGTGTGACTGATACATACAGGGTGTAACTGATACATACAGGGTGTGACTGATACATACAGTGTGACTGATACATACAGGGTGTGACTGATACATACAGTGTTACTGATACATACAGGGTGTGACTGATACATACAGTGTGACTGATACATACAGTGTAACTGATACACAGAGGGTGTGACTGATACATACAGCGTGTGACTGATACATACAGGGTGTGACTGATACATACAGTGTGTTACTGATACATACAGTGTGACCGATACACAGAGGGTATGACTGATACATACAGCGTGTGACTGATACATATAGTGTGACTGATACATACAGCGTGTTACTGATACATACAGTGTGACTGATACACAGAGGGTGTGACTGATACATACAGCGTGTGACTGATACATACAGTGTGTAACTGATGCATGCAGGGTGTGACTGATACATACAGTGTTACTGATACATACAGGGTGTGACTGATACATACAGTTGATACATACGGTGTGACAGATACACACAGGGTGTAACCGATACATACAGAATGTGAATGATACATACAGAATGTGAATGATACATACAGCGTGTGACTGATACATACAGTGTGTTACTGATACATACAGTGTGACTGATACACAGAGGGTATGACTGATACATACAGCGTGTGACTGATACATATAGTGTGACTGATACATACAGCGTGTTACTGATACATACGGTGTGACAGATACACACAGGGTGTAACCGATACATACAGAATGTGACTGATACATACAGAATGTGAATGATCCATACAACGTGTGACTTATACATACATGGTGTGACTGATACATACAGGGTGTAACCGATACATACAGAATGTGACTGATACATACAGAATGTGAATGATACATACAGCGTGTGACTTATACATACATGGTATGACTGATATATGCAGGGTGTGACTGATACATACAGTGTGACTGACACACAGAGGGTGTGACTGATACATACAGTGTGTGACTAATACATACAGCATGTGACTGATACATGCAGGGTATGACTGATACATACAGGGTATGACTGATACATACAGGGTGTGACTGATACATACAGTGTGACTGACACATACAGCGTGACTGATACATACNGACTAATACATACAGCATGTGACTGATACATGCAGGGTATAACTGATACATACAGGGTATGACTGATACATACAGGGTGTGACTGATTCATACAGTGTGACTGACACATACAGCGTGACTGATACATACAGTGTGACTGATACATACAGCATGTGAATGATATAAAATTGGCATATATTATACATACATGGTTTGACAGATATATGCAGGGTGTGACTGATACATACAGTGTGACTGATACACACAGTGTGACTGATACACAGAGGGTGTGACTGATACATACAACGTGACTGATACA